>NC_083479.1:6682500-6830153 GCF_030014155.1 Tachysurus vachellii
ATCTCACCAAAAATAAGGATTCTAAACCATGTCTTTCCCTTCAAACAGCTAAAAGACAAAGAGCAAAAAATGTCCTCTTTTCTGACAGGCCCTCTGGAGTGTCACACCAGCCTGGCCAGAGAGCTAATGTTTAATTACCTACACAAATTTGCATAAGTCAAATATGAACAAACTAAATAATAGATAAACAAATGCCTGAGAAAGGTATGCAAGTGTTACTCGACTTTTACATATAGGTATGTAAAATCATTTACTCTAGCTGTGGCATTTTAGATGTTTCATAATAATAGGTTTCCTTTCTATATTCTCATTAATGTCTACATCTTAGATGGGGAACCATTTTAAAAAAAAACTCATAAAACGATAGATAGTACATGGGACTACCATTAATACAGGATGACATCTAAAAATATGGTGACTTTTTGCTACATCCACCAGTTGATCTGCAATGATGAAGAAGCAGCTCTAAAATTTTAAAGATGCTGCAAATATATATATATATATATAAGGGCAGAAAAACAATGCGAGTTAAATGTTTCATTGAATGAGTAATACAACAGACCATAATATGGACATGCTTAGAAAAGTGCTTGATAAAATTAAATGCACATGAAAAATTATAGAAACTACATGAATTCTCACTAAAAGCATCGTCCCATCTATATTGGGCGGAATGAGCAGTTATTGCATCATACACTTTTACAAGCATTTGAAGCCATAGCTCACTCACTAATATCTGGATTATTTATTTTCTATTTTTTATTGATTTCCTGTGGTTTACATAACTTACACTGCGTTTACTAGGAATCAATTAGATAGTAATGTAAAGTACACAAACCTGAAGAATTAAACAGACAATTAAAACTTATTATAGCTGTGACAGAGTCTCAAATCATATGCTTTTGTACGATTATAAACAGCTACCAAGCCTACCTGGTTCAAGTTTGAATTATAAAAACATCTCATAGCCTTGAAATGTCCATCACACATCCATCTGTCTTCTGGACCTTCTAGATTAGTAAATGCTTTTAAATGCAAGTTCCAACATTTTAAAATTCTACTTGGAAACCTTCTGGAAAGGGAAGACTTGGCTCTGCTTTGCCATCTAATGGAGGTCACTTTTAGTCCTGCAGATAAACATAATTGTCTCAAATGAGTATGGTACTCAGATTTTTATATATCGTCGCTGTCGCGCGGAAACCTCCTATGTCCAAATTTGTTCAATTTCATATTTTTTCACATATCGATGCTATTGGTCAGTCCCTACATGGGTCTGTTATTTTTACAAGTTATTAACCAATCTAAAGTCTTGAAAATAGCTTGAGTGCAAATCTCTTAACTCTATTGGACACTTCAACTGTCTGAGAAATCTCGTAACTCCACCTCTTCTTCACTCCGCGGGAGAGCTTTGCGGCATTGCATTATGTGTATTGCATCACTTATAGCTCTTCTCGTATCTCCCTGCTCCCAAGTCATAAAGCTTGTATCTCCGATAAAACGTGACTTTGGGAAAATGTTGTGTTACTGTTGGTACACAACAGTATGATAGCAATATAAGGTATAATAACTTTAACGATACAATGTTTAATAACAAAAAAATATACGGCTTTTAATTTCCTGAAAAATAATGGTTTTGGAGATACGAGGATTCCGCCCGACAGCGACGATATGTATTTCACATATATGAGAAGTTGTGCATCTAATAGAAGCCATGTATAATGCAGGATTTTACAACTAGAATTAAAGCCAGACTAGCAAATATAGGATATATCCTTTTAAAAGCTTTCTGCATAACAAATCATTATACAGAAAAGTCAGAACTCAGTCTCTGTTAAATGCTCTGCCTATGTCTGGAAGCTCATCAGTGGCTGTTGAATAACATCCTCCTATTTTATTACAACGAGACAGAAATCTACTAGGGCAACAGGCAATAATAAGCCTTCTAATTCTGCAAACTTTTGGTCTATTAGAGGAAAAAATGTCTTTTCTGGATGGTACCACACAAACACCTGAAAGGTTGCTGAGGATGGTTTCACTACTGCACTATCCCACCCATGTGTCATACTATAGGTTTAAAGCAAAAAAAAAATATATATATATATATATATATTATATATATATATATATATAAATATAAACACTAAAATTAATCACAGCCCTGATGTACTGAAGATACATTAACTTTATATCAAACAGTTGTGTAGAGCTGAGTAATGATTCATAATACTAATATCTGGTATCACACAGAGTTTGGCTACCCTTCTAAATCTGATTTCTTTCTACTTTGTGACAACATCCATTGTGACAGGTGTTACAAATATAAATAAAACTGAACTGTCGGAAATGTGTTTTGCCATGTTCTTTATTTTGCAGTGGAGAGAACTGTGGGACATTTTACCAGACCAGTTTATTGAGTATATTGAGAATAACATTTTGGATTACCCTGGTCATGTGCAACGTATGTAAAATGCACCAACACATCATTCCAACATAAATGAAAACAAATATATAGCCAAGTTTACTCCTGGTTATAGTATTTGTTTCAAGGTCTGAAATCAAAGAGTTTTCATCATGTAACCCTAATTTATTGGGACCATCTTCAAGGTAAAATCAGACCCCTAATTCAGAATTATGAACATACTGGCTACAGATAGGAAATAGTTCTTCGAACAATCAATTCGCCACATCACTGTGAGGCATGCCCCTTTGCATTATTCTATTACACCAGTTTGCACAGGCTGGCACACGTGGCGTGTACTTCTCAGGGGCATGACTTCCTTCTGTGTTTTAATCCTCTGTGCATCATCATCTGGTCAGTCGAAAACCCATTTGTCACCATCAGAAGCAACTCTCATTCAATAGATCACAGCTGGTGGGTTACCTAACTGTTCACAGAGTGTTACCACCACAGCTCATAAAAGAACACTCATCTGCTCACAGCTACCCACTCCTCCCAGAATGCCTACTGGAAGTCATTCACTCATGGAGTATTTCCAGTAGAGAATCCCATTTCAGCTTCTTTGGACCTACAGTGGCCACAATGAAAAAGGAGTGTGAGAAGAGGAGAGATTTCCTGTGCCTACCTGGGAATCAGCCCCATACCAGATCTTGGCAGCAGTCTCTCAGGCTGTATCCTGTCAACCTCATGCCTACGTACATGGCCCAAATAAACCTTCACATTCTATGGGCATGTGAAGTCAGTCAATCCCAGTGCAACACAGCCATCCTCTCCAGCATATATTACTCGCTGGGAAAAAAGGAAGCTCCACATTTTGAGGCTCGACCTACAAATATGTTCTAGGGAAATATATGGAAGTTCTGAGAATGAATGCATAAATTATGTGCTTAGAGTCAACTGATTGTGCTGGCCTTTATGATGAACTCCAAAAAGCAGTTGGTGAACCCTACTTGACACGGGATGCCTCTGAACTCAGTCACATTCTGAGTATGCCTACCCTGCATACAGAATGCTTATATACAGTATAGCTTGTGCCAATCTCCCTTTTATGGGGTAGAGATGGTAAGATACAGCATTTGACGAAGAGATTTGTGTCTGATGGTAGCCACCCTATCAGGCAGTCTGTATATGAAGGTTGCTTTCACCAGAATGGATACAACATGCTCATCACCATGTCATTTTTTCAGACACCTACATGGCAGCCATGAGTCCATGGAGACATGCCTCTTTTCTGACAACAGGTGCACCAATGGGGTCAATAAATGAGGGGGACTATGCTCCTGCTATCTGCACACAAACTGACTTTGCAGAGCAGCTCACAGTTCCATTCATTAAGAAACACTCATATCCACAGCCCAGACTTACTGTAAAGAAGAAATCCAGATTACAGAGACTGGATTTTCCACACCAAAGAAAAGGCTTGCCTATTGGCAGTTTATAGACTATATGGAAATAGATCTCTTCAAAAGAGAACATGTGACCTCTGGTCTATTCCTTGAACAATTTAGAATGTATTAACAATCTATTAACATCTAAAAACAATTTAGATGGCGGTGGTAGTACATGTCTTCGTAAACCCTCTTGTAAGAGTCTCTATCAGTGGATCTGATAATCTGATACATTCTGCTATCCTGCCCCAAAGAGTGTAAGATGAGGGGCATACAATAATTCTGACAGCCCCTAAATGATCAAGAAAAAAGCCCTGTCTGACTGACAGAAATCTTCCAAATACTTTTCAGCCGCCCATGGCTCCTGCTGGTACGTAGATTCCGATCACAGACTCCTAGAGAAATATTTAACCCTGAGCCAGAAGGACTCAGGGCCTGGCCCATATGAGGTTTAATCAAATAGTTAGAATGCAAGAGCATCAATGAGTGTTAAGTTAGCAAACAACACATTCGTAGAATTCGGCACGGCTTTGGGCTCAGTTGCCTCCCACTCTCATGACCATTCCTATAGGGCAAACACCCTCTGATTTTTCGAATCTTGTTTCTTGACTCTGCCCCATATCTAGATCTTTGTTCACTGCATGGGATTTAACAATGATTCTGGAGGTATAATTACAACTTCCATTTGACCCACTGGATGAGTTATTAAAAGCATATACACCGAAAATGACATTACTGCTAGCACTGGCTACAGCAGTGATTTTGGGATATCCAATGACTGTCAGTAAACCTAAAGGACAAGAGTAGGTTTTATCTGAATCCTATGCTCCTCCGCAAAGTTATCAATACAGTACTGTTGTGGCAGCCAATTGCATCATGAGCCCAGGAACGGAAGGTTCTCTGCCCACTACACATGATGTGAATGTGTTGACAGGACAGCAGGGTTTAGAAAATCTGACCAACAGTTTGTCACAGGTTTACCCAAGTTGGGTGTAGCCTATTACTTCGTACTGAATTTTAGAAGTTATCACCTTAACTTATTCCCAAAATTGACTACAGCCTCCCATTGCCTAGTGCACTCATTCCACATGTGCAATGGCTATATCCCAGGATTGGTTTCAGTGAACATCAATTGAGAATATTTGCACTGCAATGATCATTGCTACATACCTTTGTGAGTTTTTTTTTTGAGAGTCTGATGCGAGAAAACCCACATTGCTGTATACAGTGTACATGCAAGCAGATCAGTCGGATTAGCTATGGTGCATCAGGGTTATGGCCGTAAATTAAACTGTTTCTACCCTATTTCAACTTATAGTGTCTGGTAGGGTTAAAAATGCAACTGAGGCATACTATGGTGTAAACATTACAGCATGCCCTGTAATGTTTACACCATAGTATGCCTCAGTTGCAGGATGCATCATGATTGAACAATTGCAGGACATCAACAAAAATACTAAACACCATACTTATTTACAGATATTTAGCTGTTCTTTGGTTCCTTTTTGCATTTCACCTTTTAAATGCTCTGTGTGTGTAATATATATACACACACACACACAGGGAAGAGGTAAAGGAGAGGGGCTGATGGCAGATGCAGAGCAAGGGGAGTGCAGCATAGAACGAACGAAAAAAAATTAAAAGCAACAAGGCAGATGACAATCGCCCACACTTTTCATTACACCATGTGCAGCTTGATCGTGCAAAGTATGCGAAGTAGACGTCATGTCCATGTCTCCTTGCACTTGTTTCGTAAATATCATACAAATATCTGCTTTGACCATCAGATCACAATAAACATGCATCATCACCGACTATAATCACAATGTTCATTATTTCAGCATAAATTATTTTAAGATTCACTCCTAAACAGAGACATCAGAAATGTTCAGGAGGTTTTAATAGTCAGTTCAAATCAATGCATGCACTGCTACAAGACAGCTCTCCATTACCACCCAAAATAGAATAAACTGCTTTAAATGTAATCATATGACAGCAATTAGCAAATTGCCATGCAACCAATCAGAAGATGAAAGAATCTAAAAGGTCTTATCAGTTTTGTTGGTCAGTTTTAGCATGCAATTTAATATTGCTGAATACATCGTTGATATTTAGTATTTCACCAAGACTAAAACATGTTTGGGATATCTGCCTGATTCCACCAATATAGTGCAAGCTTTTTTTTCATTTGGGACTGTTTAGATTAAGACTTTAAACAAACCAGGAATCTACCAGTGTTTAGAAAAAGGCATGGTGCCAAATATCGCAATCACATGGTACCTCAGCAGCACCATCAAAGAGATTGGTCAAATTATTACATCACCTATGTTTATACTGTATGTACACTCTAATGCCATCAAAAACAATACATGATCAGGAAGAGGATGTGTTAAGTGATGGTCATAACTTGTATTTTTTATTTCTGATAAAAATATTTTTAGACCCCTTGCTTTAGGCAGGCTCGAGGCTCAATTGAATGAAGCATAAATGCAAATACTTATGCTCCATTCAGAACAAGTTCAATTTAATAAACAGCATTTTTTAGCATTGTTTTATTCAAAAGCTGGTATGAAGACACATTCCATTAATCAACTTCAATGGCCACACTGCATGCATCTTTCACCAGAACAGGCAATCACAAGTCTCTTTATATGCACACATACACCCATTTATATATACCCATACCAAATATTAGGGTCAAAACTATACTATATGTTGAACTGTTCATTTAATGCAATCCTCTCAATTAGTTCAGTATCAAAAAAATATATTTGGCAAACTGCATTATATTCATTATTAAGATACTGCTATTATTACATAATGTAAAAAAAACAAACAAACAAACAAAAAAAAAAATTGACTTACCTCAGAATTGGAAAGTAAGAGCTCAAAATTAAGTTGCCTATGGCAATTTGAGCCATGTCTCCATGTTTGTCTTTTGTTAGCAACAAGCTAGTTGTGATTAGTGAAATAGTTTCCTCCTCAAATCAATTACCTCTATATTCAGTGGTATGGAATAAACAATGTATGTCTGTTTACTGAATTAAAGCAAATACGTGTATACAGACAGCATAAATGAATGCCACAACTATTTGAACACACTACAGAAAAAAGGTTTAAAATTTAATGTTTGAGCCATATATTCTATCAAAATATTTGCTCTGATTGTCGAGAGATCAGTCAGTGTAGAGTCTATACAGAATCTGTATAGAATTTCAATTTTTTACTAAAAGACCCCTGCACATTTTTTAATTAGTAAACGTAAAAAATAATAATTCAAGTTCACCATCCAAGTTAAATCTGCTTGTACTTGTGTTCACAAACACAATTCCACCCTTCATATAAAATATTTTATAACTAGCAAAATGAATGACCAGTCAATAAAACATTTGTAAAAAGCCTGCCTTGCTTCAAATACAAACTATAATTTTCAAATTGGGGTTGTTCACAACTTTGTCTACTGTAATGAACTGCAAGCCTTGTATGCATATGGTGGTTGAATTGAATGATTCTCCACTATAGTATTCAGTTGAAGTGACATTTTAACCACTTCCTTTTTAAAAGCACATCAGTTCTAAAAAAGAATGCTGTTCTCATGTTCGCTTCAATACACCTTGAAGCAACAGTAATTTTAATGCAGTATTGATGCAAGGATATTGGTGGCTCAGTGATAGAGGACATGGGCTACAGTTAAAGCCTGAAAACCTTCTCCTATCAAGTATTATGGCTGCATTCTGATAAACATTTCTAAACTGAGATGCACACATTTTAAAGGCTGACCAAGCTATACACATGCATAACAACGGTTTTCTGGGACGTTTTTAAACTTTTTAAAAGGAGTATAAAAAGGGGTAGCTACATACATACACATACTAATAGATAGATAGATAGATAGATAGATAGATAGATAGATAGATCTAAATGATCAAGTTATATGAATAACTACTGGAAAAAAAGGCCACCACTGTTCATTTCCACCATTTCCCTGTTGGCCAATAAAGAGGAACCTTACACACATGTGCTTAAGTGTGCACAAAAACTAACGGACTTAGCAAATATGAATGATGGTTTATGATGATACTCTGGTGACCTGTTTCAGGCTTTGACTCCTTATCCATTGCATGGATTAGACCGTCGGCCTGGCAACCAATTGCCTAATGTAAGCTAACAGGTTGAATGAGCTGCTTATTGTGCTGTGATCCTGAGATTAACGATGCCACCTGACAAGTCAGAAACCACGCTGACACAAACAGCTAAAAAGTAAGAAAAAAGAAGTAGATGTGAGCCACTGCACGTAAATGTCTATCTGATTTCCGTTACCTGGGTTCAGGGAGAATGATCTTCTTGCTTGCTCGGGCCGCTGGAGTCGACTTGCTCTTCTCCATCGCCATCAAATAGCTGACATCGGCGAGAACTGCCTCTAGATCCGCCATCTTCAACCGTGGCTCAATCGAATCGATGTAGAAACAGCCGCGGGAATGACACAGGGACAAAGAGATCACGAAAGACAGCAGGGTAATCAACACAAAGCCAACAGCACGGTGACAGTGCGGGAGTCCCGGGCGACCATCGATCAAGCCCTTCCGTTTTTTTCGTTTCGATTTGCCGAGGTTCAAAATACAGGCATTGTAACAAATAACACAAGATTCATGCAAAAAGGGGTTTCTACTGCGGGCGGCAATGTTGATTAGCGCTGGGTTTCTAAGGATAAAAACTGCAGCGTGAACGCAAGTGCAAATAACCCTCAACCTTACAGTAATATTTTTATGAAATTTTCCCCCTCGGCCTCCCACCACTTGCAGTGAGCGTATTACGAGAACCCACCTGCTGGTTAAGACTGTCAAAATCGAGCCAAGTAGGCAAACGTAAATTCACACATAAATCCTGTTAGCTGGCTAATCCAGCTAGCTCGGGGTAAGAAGCCGTAAACCACGCTGCTGTGATCTAGAACGTGCGACTGGCTTTACATTAAATTAAACAGAATGCGTAAAATAACGCACAATTTAAAACAGCAACTATAAGACCCGTATCTGTATATTTAAATCCCGTGTTTATCGTTCAACTAACATAACTAACCAGCATTTAAAAAGGAGTTACAAAAAAAACATGAAAATGGGCGACGGCTGTTAGCTAGCTAACGTTATTCTGTTAGAATTCCGAATGAATCGAAATAGATATTTGTCCAGCTAAACGACGCATTTATTAAACACACTTCTCTTCCTCCCACAGCACCTTTCGGGCGAAGAAGGAACAAATGGTCGATTTCTACGGGTTTTACCGACCAGACCTTGTTGACAAGATAAAAATAATGGCTATCGACGAGGTGGTTAACACGTTAGCTCACTACATCCGGCTCAGTTGGCTAGTTGTTTATCTTGTTATCTTTCACGGCTGAGGCTTTAACTATATATATTTATATAATTTAACTAAAGCACTTGATAGCAGTTCCACTATCAAAGCGGCTATCGCTCCTCCATTTTTACTTGACCACAGAGAAAGGTGCCGTCAGATGTAACAACTGAATTTATTCCGTTCTACAAAACAACGTAATCTTACAGGATGTCGAGCGAATAGTTCTGAATATGCAGCGTCAAATTGTAGATAGAAGTTTTACGGCCCCAACATTTTCGCCATTATTCAAGTCTACCACATAGGAATCAGGAGCAACAGACTAACGAATCTATTTCGGGCTTAAAGCTACACAGTGGGAAACTAATTAAGTTTTATATGATTACTTTTCGACTGACTACCTGGCGGAGTGAGGGGGCGCTCGAAAAATGGTTAGCTCGACGTTAGCTTGATGTGACTGTCACGGACTATTAATACTACAAAGTAAAACTTCTATACGCTACAGTTGGCTTCCAAACTGTTAGGTGTCATTAATGTAAAACAGACCTACAGCGGTTAAAATGAAAGACAGAATGGGTCTGGCTTTGGCGAACAAACCTTACAAACCACAAAGCTAACTCTTGCGGAACTTCATTTTCATGGCTAACTCACTTAGCTGGTTATCCAGAAACCGATAACAGCCACTTAGCTCGCTAGACAGTTAGCTACACTAAATATTCATGTCGTCGCTGTTTCAAGAGCAAAACCTCAGTGCTTAAAAAAAACCCTGAAACTGAAAAACATCCAGCTTTCTGTAAGTTCGTTACAAAGTAAAGAGACTCTTGGTGTTCTTGCTTCTCATCTTTAAGTCCCGACTCAGCTGTTAGCGCAACGCATCCGCATTGAGCTGCTGAAAAAGGCTTCAAACTCGCGGCCGTCCGGCATAGTTCACAATGTCTCAAACCACCCAAAGCTTTTCAAAAGGTCTGAATATACTCTTGTTTTGTTTTTGTTTTTTTTTAAATGCCCCCGATATCTTCGTTCCGAGGAAACTATATAAATACTTTGCTGAATATTTATTTGCTAGGTTATCCGACCAACCGCAGCTCGCCGTCAAGTAGATTTTCTCCTGTTGCAGCAGAAGCTGTTCAGGAGCTGCACTTCCTCTAAGTGTCAAAGCGCCACAAAAAACACGGACTGGATCACAGCGCAAGTGGAGTGTGAATTAGTCTAATGCACATGAGTGAACCTACTGTATAAGTAATAAGTCGTGCCTCAGAACGAAATCTCCCACAGCTACCCAAGTTATATATTAAACTACACAATGTACTATTTAGATCTACAGTGATTCAAAAATCGACTCAAATATATCAAGTAAAAATATACTTGTACTGTTTACAACTTTTTGCATAGTTGTTAAGAATTCTGTTTTACGTCAATTTATTTAGTTTTTATTTTATTACTTTTGAACGAACTAAAGCGTCTAACTTTGTTCATGGTCGGTATTTTGGTGCCCTCTGATGGTCCATTTGCACCAATGCACGGTGTTAACAAACCATCTATCTATCTATCTATCTGTCTGTCTGTCTGTCTGTCTATCCATCTATCCATCTATCCATCCATCCATCCATGCATGCATCCATGCATCCATGCATCCATGTATGTACTAGGACCACACAACATAGTAACTTTGGATGGCTTTTCTGTATCTTCATGTGCAGCAGTCTTTCATTTGAGGCTCATGTAGATATTATCACTAGTGTAGCCTTCTTTCATCTCATAAATATTGCTAAGAAAATATTTGTTATCTCTAGGCTTGGATTACTGTCTGGGTGTTCCAGTAGGTGCAAAAGAAAGTTCTAGTTAGGCCAGAATCAAGCAGCTGTCATAACTAGAACCAGTAGATATGGACAGAACCAGTAGATACCAGTAGTGACTGGATGCTTTTCAGGAAGCCCTAATGTTTATGAAAATTTCTGGCTTTCCCTTTTGTTATTCTGTGATAGCCTGTATTGCCCTGCACTTTGTCTTTAACCATTACATGAGCACAAGCATACCTAATATTCTCTCTCTCTCTCTCTCTCTCTCTCTCTCTCTCTCTCTCTCTCTCTCTCTCTCTCTCTCTCTCTCTCCTCTCTCTGTTTCTGTTGAGCTACACATGCTGCTCCTACAGCTGAGGATGGCCCACAGTATCAGCAGGTATAGGTCTGTTGTGGAAAGACCCTCTTAGGGACTATTAACAGTATGTTAATCTGTTTTGCAGAAATTTTGCCATTGCATCTGGTAGCAAGCAGCATGCTGTCCTGTGCATTCAAGCAATCTTTGTACATTTAAGCCTTGGAGAAGATCTGTCTTTTTACAAAACAAATAAATAACAGCTTCAAGAGCCTCAGTGAAGATCCAATAAAGATCCACCTTTTACATTGCTCAGCTAAGCAATATGAGGGCATCATCATGAAAAGACAGTAACAAAACGTGTTTAAGTACGAGAAATTCTGCACAGCAAACAGGAGCCTATGCTCAAGAAGAAAATATCAGTTTAAAGACAGTCAACCCAAAATCTGCTTCAGATTTAACAGCTGAACTCTAACAGCTCTAACTCTAGAAAGTCATGCAAAAGCAGCAAACTTTCATCAGCAAGTATAGCAGTATATATAGCAGTTGTCATAGCAAAGGCAAAATCTGAAGCAGATCATGCAAAACTAGCTTTTGCTAAAAAGAAACTGATGAATTAAGAAACAGTCTGAGTTAGAGGCAAGTTTGCATATTCTGCAAAGCAAGAAAGCTGCTGCAGCTACAGTAGTACAAGAGGCAATATATGAAGTAGCAGATAAGCTGGAAAATGCTGAGCATCTGGTAGAGCTTCAAGTCTTTGGGCAGCAACTTAGATCACTCACTCACTCTACCGCTTATCTGAACTACCTCGGGTCACGGGGAGCCTGTGCCTATCTCAGGCGTCATCGGGCATCAAGGCAGGATACACCCTGGACGGAGTCAACTTAGATCAATCGACAAAAAAGTGACTACATCTAAAAAACACTCACAAGTGTACTCTGTACAAACCTAAAAATACCACCTCATTAAATAATTCAGATCAGATAACAGAATTCCTTGAAATCCCAAGAGCTGAAGCACCAAATCTAAATGTACAGACTTGTATTCAAAGAACTTGTAAAGAAAGGTGACACAAAAAGTCATGAGAAAAGAAGCCAAGCAATTCTACCCAACATGAACATACCTCATATTAAGTCTGAGAAACAGTATTCAGCTGAGCTTCAAGCAGTACATGACATCACAAGGTATCTCATTCAAACGGAAATGGTCAGTTCAGGTCTCTAAACATTTCATGATTGACCTGAAAACTATTGGTCATGTAAGGGCTCTTTTCTGAGCACTACGAGAGACTTAAGCTTGTAATGAAGAGCTGGATTTAATAATTGAATGACTTGAACATTTAATGTCTACACATTTAATGAGAATGTGTGCAGATATGCAGTCAGTCCCCTAGCTGGACTGCAGATATCATGGCTAAGGCACAATAAATGTTACAGGGCTCCTGAAGTTATTGAACATGCCTTGTTGAAAAAGCTGGAAGAATTCCCCAGCTAAACAATAAGTACAATGCTTAACTTTGGGAGTTGAATATAGTGAATATAGTATAATGTTATTTATGTTTGTACTTTTGAGAGTCACAAATAGCTGGAACCAAATTCCTTGTGTGTGTCAACAACATTTGGCCAATAAATCTGATTCTGATTCTGATTCTGATTCAGGACTAAACCAATAGGGGAGCGCATCACATTTCACAGAGAAAATAAGATATGGTGCTATGGCTCCATTCAACATGTAGCCAGAGATGGCAAAGCACAGATAAAGTTTCTTTGTAAGAGAATGTAAGAGTGAGAGACACATTGCCTCTTTTCATCCAGACCCACCTCATATCTTCAAGTGTTAAAATGTGTGTCTAAAATGTGTGTTAATTGCAATGTAATTGTGTGCTATAATGAGCCCTTCTCATGACTGCCTCACCCGCCGCCCCCCCCCCCCCCACACACACACACACACACCCAACAAGAACCCGACTTTTTTCTAAAACAGATTCTTCCCATCAAATTAGTCATACAGAATCTTCCCTTTAAAATAAAAGGCCTTAATGAATACAAAATATATCATTAATATAAACATATCAAAAACATAGAATGTTCTTACATTTCACTCTTACAATTTGGGAATGGCTTAACATAAAGAAGATAAAGAAGTTGTATATATCAGAAACTATTGCATAGTAAAAAAATTCTAATGTTAATTGATTACAGTGAAATGTAGGTCGGCTTAATTCTACCTAATCTACCTAATACTGTTTGAAATCTAGTGTTTAAATCTCTATTTAGATTAAATAGAATAAATGTGATTCTAAACATGTTTTACAATTAATTAATGTTTTTTTTAATCTTTGGATAGTCCCAATATAAATACACACACATGGTAAAAGCTTTATACATGTCTTCATTAATAAAATAAGCTTTTTGAATTAAAAAGAATTTGGATAGTCATTCTTAACCTTGATTTAACCAACAAGGTTCTGTGCAAATAGATTTGGTTTGGTTTTAGTTTTCAAGATTCCAGATTTTATTTGTCACATACACAGTTATACACAGTATACAAGTTCTAACTTAATTAGTTATATATATATATATATATAGATAATGTAGCTTGGCAATGCTTTTTTCTTCATTGTATTAGTACATTATTTAGGTTATAAGTAACTAATACCATGAAATCCAAGATTAAAACATTTCATAACGTGGCTGAGTGTTATATGTTGAGTTGTGTTTGAGCACTTGACAGAAAACAACAGTCTGAGGTCTGAAGTCTGAGCTCTAAGAAAGACATTTTATTTCAGCACAGATTAATAGGGAGTAAAGTTTTTTTTTTTGTGGGGTTGGCTGGCAGAGAATGATCAGGTTACTGCTGGATGCGGCGGATGGACTGGATCTGAGGAGTCTGACAATGGGACCCAAACTCCCTGAAATGTTTGTACTCGCCTGCATGGCGGTCACATTCCATGATGTACTGATATCCACGGTAGCCAGGGTACTGGTAACACACAAACCTATCACATGAAAATAAAAATATAAGTCAAAACAAAATGCTAATCAAATTAAATATATATAGCACCACCAAAAATAAAATAAAAGAATATTACTACAAATGCATCATTTGTAGAAAAAAAGCATTATTTGTGGGCAAATAATGGAAACACAAAGTCATATTTTAGAAGATGGTATGATGCTTACGCTCCAGAGTGGATGCGCATGGAGGCTACTTCATTGTGGCACCAGCCCATTGCCTGCAATGAGGGGTAGTCATCATTCAGCTCCCCCTTGCGTCCCAGGTAGTTCTCCCTCTCATAGATTGTCATCCTGCTCTCCCTGTGGTTCTGTAAAAATTCATTGGAAGAAATAAATATTTATGATGAGATTTCTTACCCTTTCTGAGCTCAGATTTGATTTTAAAGGTTAATTGCATCCTTGGGATAGCTACATTTTCAAAAAATAAAATCACATTTTTTTATTGTGTGAGATTGAATCTGTACATATTTTAGATTGCAATGCAATGAAAACTTCAAAAACTTACAATGCAAGAGATTGGCCTGAAGGAGGTCATCCTCTCAATATGGTAAGCGTTGCTTCCTCCAAAAGCATCACATTGAGGGTACTCACCACGCTCAAGCACAAACTGCTGGCCTTGAAAAGAGGGGTGCTCATATCCCACCCACCTATGGAGGGTTATGCAAAATAAGCACTGGATCAATAATGGAGGACAGTGGATAAATTGCAAAATAATTTGAAGTTGGTTGAAGGGCTTAAACAGTAGGTGACCCACCAGTTTTACCCAGTCTTACACAAAATCTAGCTACATAAATCAGATAACCAGGAATCTAGCCAGCCCATGCAATAGCTTAAATAATTATAAACTAAAATTTTCTAACTGAATAACTTTATGACTTTCCTAAAGTGGAATATTAAGGTCATTTGTCAAACTTTGCAAACATCATCTTCATATGAGCCATATAATCCATATAATCTCCATATAATCAAATTATTATTATAAACCTTTCAAATGCAATACAATACAGATAAAATAAAACATCTAATTTGTGTATCTGATTTGAGTACATATTGTCATAATTCATGGTCATAATTCATGGCTTATATATATATATATATATATATATATATATATATATATATATATATATATATATATATATATATATATACACAATAACTAAGTGACCATGTATAACTCGTGCACTTACGCTCCACTTTCTACCCTTAGAGAGCGGACACTCTCAAAGCCAAAATCCATAACATTCCAACATTCAGCGGTAAACTCATGATGGCGACCCTGGAAACACTCCTCATCATATACAATAATCTAAAAGACAGAGGTTAGGCACTTCATCAGGCATGAACAAAAAAATTCCTACAACTAAAGAATTTGTTTATTTTACACAAAAAAAACCTTAAAATATCTATGAAATCAGTAAGCATACCTTCCAGTGGCCAGAAAACTTGGTACAATGATGATTCATCTTGTCTATAAAAAAAAAAAAAGACATGCAATTTAAGGGAACTATTGTTTTTTTGTTTTTTTTAAATTGATCGTTCTAAAGAAAAACATAGATATTAATGGCTCAATAGCATACAAAAACATGTTTACAACAATGTCACTCCCTCATCTATAATTATTTTTCCACTGCTCCCTGTTTGGGGTCACCACAGCAGATAACGTGGTCCCCATATTAGATTTGCCAGAGGTTTTACTCCAGTTGCCCTTCCTGATGCAATCATCCCATTTTATCCGGGCTTGGAACGGGCATTGGGAGTTAACTCTTCAGTGGCTGGGTTAGTGCCCTGCCTGGGAATCAAACCCAGGCCTCTGGACCTCCAGGAGACCCTCCCTCATCTATAATAAATGCTTTCAATATAAACTTTCAACTGTGTAACCAAATAAATTAGGCCTCAAGACACCAAATTCATATGCCAGTCATATTATTCAATAAAAGAAATTTATAAACACATAAATTTTGCTTATAAAATCTAGCAGAATTGTTCAAAAGCAAATATATGAACAAGAATTACATGTAAGTCTGAAAGCACTATGATGATACATTTGGTGTTGGAGTCTATAGACACGACATGCTTACTGCTTAAGCCTTCCCTATCCTTTAGCACTTGGCATGGACGATGGTGAGGACAGAAATTTACACGAGCAACAGGGAGAAGATTTGAAGGGAGAGCAGAAAGGAACTCACCTCGTTTCAATTAAGCTCAGGAAGTCCTGATGAGAGAGTGAAACCTGGCACAGACCGGCATCCTTTTAAAGCCTCCCCTGGCAAAGGGCCGAGCCAGAAGCCCCAACTCAGCACCCGTGGGCTGGGCTGCCATTGTGCTGCTAACAAAGGCGAGGATAAATCTAGAGTGGCAGAACTGCAAATGTTACATTACTTCTGGTTGCTCCACAGATAGGGAGTTGAAGGTATAGTTCTCTCACATGTGATCTTTAATCTGCAGCCAGCACTACAAGTTACTCTTGTATTGTAGACATACTTTAGAAATAAAAACATTTGGATCATGGAGCTCACTGAACGACTTTCATAAAACCTTGTTCACTGTGAAAATAACATTCTGTAAAATATTGTCATTTTCAGAGCAATCAATACTAGCACACAATGAATGACTGTTTGGGATTATTTTGGTGCCAAAACAAAGACAATACCACAAAGTGCTTGAAAATGTATTTTAATCACGTTTAAACTCAGTACTATCAGTTTTACAGGCTAGGCTTGACACATGTTTATCAGAACAGACAAGAAAGAATGTCCAAGCCAAATCGAAGGATATCACAGTCATAGACAAGGTCATAGATGGGATAATAAACAAATAGTATAACACAGTCAGCACAGGGTTGAGCATGCCTCGATATATTCAGAATATATCAATAATCTTCTAGAAGTAATCTTTAGAGTCATGTACAGATACAGTTAGAGAGGACTTTTATTGGTACCATGTAAGCAGTTGTACAAGTATCAGTGTAAAAATAGCTGATAAATATTAGCTAGCTAAAAAAAAAATGACATGAAAAACAATTGTTATGAGCAACTGAGCCTTACAGTTTGTATGTGTTTGTATCACAGTTTTTGATGACCACAGACACCACAAAAATAAAATCAACATGCATACCTTCCAGTGGCCAAAATAACTTGGTATAATGGTGATTCATTTTGTCTTTAGCAAAAGGAGATGCAATTTTAAATTTTATTTGTTGCATACGCAATCGTGTACAGTACGACATGTAGTGCAATGCATTTTATGACTGTCCTTGTTATATAATTAGTCAGTTATATATTAGTCAGAATGTTATAAAAATGCAAAAAAAAGAAATAGAAATAGAAAGAAATAGAAATTTTCTATCATCCTATTAAAAATGTATCTCCTCATATAGCCTCAGGGTGCACATAAATGGGAAAGAGCACTAGAATGCACTATGAGGAGTGGGGTTCTGTTCAGGTTCTGTTTCCCTGGATCCTATTTAGTGTTTCTGTATTTTTTGTTGCTAGTTTAATTCCTAGAATTGTTCCATATCTGTTTTGCAATTTTATTTATTGCATAATTGGGTCTATTCTGTTCCCATGGAGGCAATATCCCCTGACATTGTTATTATTTTGTTTAAATGTCTTATGTTCTTATTTAATACTGCTCTTCAGAAGATACATAAGTTAATTATTTTCCAGAACATAGAACAATAACATTTTACACAGAACATTCTGTTAAAAAGTTTATACCCCCTAGCTCTTCATTTATCATGTTGCAGTTTTGAGCATCGGTGAATGTTTGCAGCTTTTGTAATAGTTGTGTCCAAGTCCCTCAGTTGTCTTTAGTATGGAACAGATGGATCTCAAAACCATATAGCCTCTGAATGTTCAGATTTTCCTTAAGAACTGTGGCCTGCTGAGGACAAACAAGGGACTCATAAAGAACGATCCCAAAACAATCACTGATTATCCATGTAATATCACACAATATTATTGAGGGGATGTAACCTTCTGAACTGGTTCATTTGTGTAAACTCAGTTATTATTTTGTCTTGTGAATTATGTAGTGTTTTCATCATTTTTCATTGTCATTGTTATATTTGATACATGTGTTAAATAACATTTTTCTTCAATCAACAACAAAAAGAGCTCACGTGTAATTAATGTCTAAAAAATAGAATTGACTTCTCTAAACTGTATTAAGGTGTAAAGCTAAACAAAATAGTAATTACAATGTGATTAAAAATTCCTATACCGTAAAATACTGAAACCTAGTGTGTGTGTGTGTGTGTGTGTGTGTGTGTGTGTGTGTGTGTGTGTGTGTAACACGAACATTACGTTCACTGCTGAGTAAATGACAGTAATAAGTTGATTTGGTCTGTATAGGATAATATCTCAATGAAATTAAAATATGTCAACACATCACAGGCTCTGAGTAAAATTCAAGAGAACACGTGGAGGATTATCATTACCAGTTATCCTATACATGAGATTTGACCTATACATTCTTCACATTCAAATGCAGTCTGTGCCATGCAGCACCATTATAAAGAGCAAAGTGACACTGTCAGGGTTTTCCATTGACACTACAGACAATTGGAAGCTTTCTGTGCAATAGGATAATCTCATAGCTTTAGAACTAAGAAACTCTGATGACAGGGATATTTCTATTATTAGCCAAACCCCTCCATGCTCCACTTGCCAGGGTATAAAAGGTGGGGTACTAGATGGAGTGAACAGCACGGGCCAGCCTTCCCTACACGGTACAGCTGTACTCAAGCAGGTAAGAAGCCAATAATTGCAGATATATACAAAATGGATGTAGTGAATGGGGATTTCATGTGGATCATGTGGATTTCACATCCTTCACTGTCAACCTACTATGGATATTTGGAATATATCCACAAAGTACTGTGAAATTTCCCTTCCGCTCTTTCCCACAGTCTCTCTCGAACCCCATCAGCATGTCTCAGACTAAGTCTGCCCCCAGCCAGGGAACCCCTTCCACTCCTGCATCTAGCAAGGCCACAAAGACTGGAGACACTGGAATGGGCAACTACAGAGTGAGTTTTCTTCTTCCAAACAAAATTTTACAGCGAATTATTTAAAGAAGCATATAAAATCACAAAATTACTCAAAGCAATAATCAAAATGTTTTAAAATGTTTCATATGTTTTAAACATTTACATATGGTAAAACATGCATATGAAATACATGCATTTTAAACTAACACTTTACACTTTTTCCTCCAGATGATGCTGTTTGACCAGGAGAATTTCCAGGGCAGAATGATGGAGATCCACAATGAGTGCATGAACATCTGTGACCAAGGATTTAATAGAGTACGCAGTATCATTGTCGAGTGTGGCCCGTAAGTGTCTCAATAAAAGTCTGAGTATAAAAAATATATTATATTATAAATACTACAATATTGTATAAAAATGTGATAAATGGTTAGAACAACCTCTTCACCAAACCTGTGCCTGGCTCATCATCTGCTTTTCTATCTGTCTGTTTAGCTTTGTTGGCTTTGAGCAGACTAACTTCCGTGGGGAAATGTTTATCCTGGAGAAGGGTGAGTATCCTCGCTGGGATACCTGGTCCAACAGCTACCGTAGTGACTGTATCATGTCCTTCAGGCCCATACGCATGGTGAGTACAGCAACTTTCTCATCAAGACAGATCAGAAAATGTGTCCAAAAGTATGTTAAAAAAGTAAAAGTATGTTATGTGCATGCCTAACCACCACATTTATATGACTTATATGGTCGAAACCTTGGTCAGCAATGTGTTCCAATTCATGCCAAATGTCAAATGTCCCAAATGTTCACTGAGGTTGATTTAAGGGCTCTGTGCATGTCACTCCACTTCCTCCATACCAAACTCATCAAACCAGGTCCTTACTGACCTTGATTTGTGCAGAGTAACACAGTAACATAGGAATGGGCCTTCCCTTTCAAAATTTAAAAACAAAACAAAAAAAAAATTACGAAGTGACTTGTGGCAAAAGCAGCATTCTATGACAGTGTCATGTTTTTCAGTATGGCTCACTCCTTTGCTTTCCTTTGCAAAGGTTGTGTATTGAGAATGTATGGTTATGTACTTGATTTTATTTAACTGTTAGAAATGGGTCTAACTCAAACACCTGAACTCAAGAATTGGGAGACCACATATTGTATGATTCATTAATTTATTTATTTTTTTAACTATTTTAATACTACTACACAGGACCCCATGGAGCACAAGATCTGTCTGTATGAGATGACCGATTTCCAGGGCAACAAGATGGAGATCCATGAGGATGATGTCCCCACTCTGTGGGCACATGGTTTCTGTGACAGAGTGGGCAGTGTGAGAGTTCCTGGTGGGGCGTAAGTATTAAATCATTACCTATTCATTATTTATCTTTAGTAACCACTTTATCATGGGTAGTGGGGTATGCAGGACCTAGCTTGGAAAGCCTGGGTGCAAAGAGGGAGACTTCACCCCAAATGGCATAATACACACACATGACACCTAGGAGTAATTTAGCATTGCCAGTATAACCAAATGGTGTATGGAAACCAGAGAATCTTAAGAAAAACCACACAAACATGGGGAAAACAATGGAAACTCAGGATCCAACCAGATCCAGAACCTGAAAGACAGAAATGTACCCAGTAAGCCATCTTTCCACCTCGGTAGTTATTAGTCATTAATTCCAACTAATAATGCAATGTGGAATACAATTCAGCGATTTGGATTGTCTTCTCAACTCTGAGTTCCTCTATGTGGAGCAAGTGATATCAAATCAATATGGCTGCACACAGCACTGGCAACAAACAAAGCTGCACGTCTCACCTTTATTTCATTGACTCTGTATAAACAAGCAAATGAATATAGATAAATTTTAGATCAATTAACATATAGACATATAGATATAACTTGTTAAACCTATAACATTGCCTATACTGATCATGGTTTTGAGGAGTTAAATACATATGAGTCACCATTAGCTGGATTGTTGCTATTAAAGCATGAATAGGAAGGCATTCATGTTTTTCTCACTTTGCAGCTCACAGAGATTGAAAATTACTTCATTAATAAGCACCAATTTCAAGTAACACAAATCAAATCAACACAGCTCTGCATAGTACTGGCAGTAAAGTAATACTTCTTACATTTAAATGAGTTATAATTTACATACATATATTTGCTTTAGGTCACATATGACTCGTACAATAGTTCTGGCTGCATCATATGTTACTGCATTGGTTCTAATATGTTATTTTATCTAAACTAACAGCTCATTTACAATTATGTGTATGGGGGATATAATAAACAGATTAAGAAAATCACTTATCACCCCCATCCAGGCATGGTTTGATTTTGTATAACAATATGACCTACAATACATTATTCCTCACATAGAGAATTATTACTATTTCTACATTTTTTAACCAGACCATTGATGTAACATTAAGTAACTGTTGCAATAAGATTTGTTACATCTTATTGTGTAAAAACACATTATTGAATTTTTTTTTCTAAAATAATGATGTAAAGTCTGTGATTATGACTTCTTTAACTTTAACTCTTTCCTTAATTCTAGTTGGGTGGGATACCAGTACCCAGGCTACAGAGGCTACCAGTATCTATTTGAGTGTGGAGACTACAGACACTATAATGAGTTTTGTGCCTTCCAACCTCAGATTCAGTCCATTCGGCGTGTGAGGGACATGAAGTATCACCAGCGTGGTAGCTTCATCATGACTGCTGCTAAACAATGAACCAGGGCTTCTGTGAAGTAAAGCCCTCCTATGGTGCTTTTTATCCCCTATTCCTGTCCTTGCTCTGATTCTCACTTGAGATTGATATAAATTGTACCAGATAACTGAATGACTTCTTATGATGCAAATAATAAACATTTAAGAAAATTACCTTTCTAATCAGAGTTGTTGTTTCTTTCTTGTGAAGTTTTACTGTACCTTGTAGTAGTTTATCATTAGTTAGTTTCATTATGGGGGGCACGGTGGCTTAGTGGTTAGCCCGTTCGCCTCACACCTCCAGGGTTGGGGGTTCGATTCCCGCCTCCGCCTTGTGTGTGTGGAGTTTGCATGTTCTCCCCGTGCCTCGGGGGTTTCCTCCGGGTACTCCGGTTTCCTCCCCTAGTCCAAAGACATGCATGGTAGGTTGATTGGCATCTCTGGAAAATTGTCCGTAGTGTGTGACTGCGTGAGTGAATGAGAGTGTGTGTGCCCTGTGATGGGTTGGCACTCCGTCCCGATGACGCCTGAGAGAGGTCAGTGAGTTATTTATTAGTTTAGTAAGATGGACACGCAGTAAACAATATGTCCACTAGGTGGCAGGGAAACTTGTTGTAACAGTGTTGAATCAGCGACGAAGAACAAAAAGATGGCAGCACTTTTTAAAGCTCGGAAAGGTCAGTAAATAAACATGTTTGTTTTGCGTTATATGTATATTTGATATATGTGAGCTCTTTTACAGTTAGTCCGTGATTAGATTTATCTGTCTGCACGACATGTCATCTATAGTTTACACAGTGGTGCTGCAAAATGATCCCTATTTGTAATTATTTATTTAGTTTTATCTGGTTATTTTTTTAAAGAAACTCCTTTGTCAGCTAGTTAAGGTGGCTGTTGTTGATCCTTGACGTGTTGTAAACATGCTTTAGTTTTTCTTTAACACATTTTGCAATATGTATTAATTGCAATATGCCAGCAGTAATGTTATGAAATACCAAGTCAGATTTGTAATAAAGCGAATTCTATTTGGTGAATGTAATTATTCAGTATATTAAGAATCTCTACTCAGTACGTAACAGACCTGGGATTCCTGGACGTTGTCCTGCTAAATCACGCGCTAACAATAAACACACTTTTATAACCTTTCACCTACTTTTTTTTTTTAGTGGCTGACGTTTATTTTACTTTTACACATTAACCAAAAAAAATCTAATTAAAAAAATCTGTTTCAAATGACACTCCACGAGCACCATGTGTCACCAGGGGTAGTGTTTAGATTGTGAGTCTATTTTAGGTAAAGAGTTGTGTGTTAAATTACATGTGGATGTGCTGGACTATCTGAGATGATATGAAAGAGAAACCTGGAGAGGAACCAGACTCAAAAGGGAACCCATCTACTACATCACAGAGATTATAGTAATGTCCTTTCTGCAACCGTATATAGTCTTATAGCTTCGAGCTTTTGTGCAGCTTATAAATATAAGCATAAGCACGATTTCTGATTTTACCAAAACAGTCTATGCCTATGAACCTTCCAGATCTGCTTCTTTACTGAAGAAAATCTATTCACATAAAGCTTGCCTCTGCCCCCTGATGTAGCCTTTATTACTTTAGGTACTAAAAAACGCACCTAGATTGAACAGATTATAAAAATAAAAATAAAAAGGTACAGGTACTGTGTCATGAGACCAATTAGTGCTTTATGTCAGTAGTAATATTTTCAAAATTTAAAATTTTGTAAGATCAAAATTTTATATTGGTTTCAATAGCTTTTCTAAGATAAAAAAACATCAGCAGGGAGACACAACCCTGATAAGAGACCAGTAGCAGGTCATCTGCCACTTTAACCAATGCTGTATCTGTGCTATGATCAGGTTAAATTCTTGATAAATCCTGACTGATAAACTGAATCCTGAATGTTATTCATATGTAGGTATGAGGTAGCTGTGTAGGTAGGTTAAGGTAATTTTTTAATCAGGGGTTTGATAACTGTTTAAAATGTATGATGTACTATAGTTTTAAATATTTAGGGACATAGTCAGTACTAAGGGAAGAACTGATTACATTTAGAAGCAGTTTGGTTCGGTTGCTACTGGTATTATATGTATAAAGAAGTATGTAGGTAAGGGATCTAGTTTGAAGACCATTAAATCTGTCTCTTGAAGGGGTGGGATCAATCAAGTGATGATCAGATATAATAATATTGTCAATTACAGGATTAGTGATTCATGTTCTCAATTTTGATATTGAAATAATTCATGAAGTCCTTGCTGCTGTATATCAATGGTGTGCGTTTTTTTCTGTGTGGTTTAATTTTGTTACAGTATTAAATAAAAATATTGGATTATTTATCTTCAGCTAGGGTGGAGAGATGCTGATCTTGCAGCACTAAGAGATTTTCTGTAGCCCATGAGGCTGTCCGTCTATGCTACTTATAATAGTACCTATTTAGTTAAGGTGGGTGTGTGATCATTATACCAGGGTGCTAGTATTTTTTTTTTAATGACTATGGTGTTTTGACTCAAAGAAATCAGATCAAGTGAGAGATAAAATCGGATCGAACTCACAACCTTCCGATTGGTAGCCCAACACCTTAACCACTAGGCTACCACATGTCTATTTACGCCACTTTGAGGGCACTAATGCCAGAGTTGTGGGTTACTAAATTTGCCTAAGACATCCAGACTTTCCCTTACAGACACTACACTGCTCTCACTATCGCTGACCCTCTCTAGCATCGGGATGCCTTCTCCATCGGCGAGCTAACTAAAATACACTTATTACATTTAAAATTACTGCTAAAGATGGAGGAGGAATTACTGAACATCCTGCAGCTAATACACTAATGCACTGAATATGTGCTGTATATTAAAAGATCTGAAGCAGAGGAAATCTGCTTAAAATATTGATTTCCAAAAAGATTATACATGACAGGAAAGTGAAACAAAAATGTGCAAAATAATTACTGAAAATTATAGAAAATTAAATGGTACAATTTAAACACAGATTAGAAAACATGAACTATATAAAATCTTTTAAGCTACATTTAAAAATTGAAAATATAACTGCAAGTGGCCCATGCACCTTTAGCAAAACTCGCTTCCACTGGCTAGTTGATGTCGTCACATATTAAAAAAAAAAGATGCAGGCAGCCATGTTTTTGAAGTAACCCAGTAGAAATTAATATTCATTTCCAAAATATGTGTGTTGTAGCCAAGTGGTTAGGGTGTTGGGCTACCAATCAGAAGGTTGTGAGTTTGATCCCAGATCCACCAAGCTGCAACTGTTGGGCCCCTGAGCAAGGCCCTTAAACCTCAATTGCTCAGTTGTATAAAAAAATGAGATAATGTAAGTCGCTCTGCATAAGGGTGTCTGCCAAATGCTGTAAATGTACAAAATACCTAAGAGCTTATTGCTATCCCCTTGTTGATGTCCTTAACCCATAACATCCACTTGTCGATGATCTCTTCATAACACTGGCCTGAAAATGCCTTTGAGGTTTACTGTGGCTCGAGTTAGCTCTGTTGCACTTGAATTGATTATGTGTAGGTTTTTGCAGATTCTGACCATGTTTTTAAAAAACTTGAATAATACCCTCTGCTGAGTAATTCAACAAATATTTCTGTGAACAGGGGTCAATGTTTTTTAAATTTTGGGCATATACAAAAGTGCAATTGTATCGTTTACTATAGGGTCACTTCCTGAAAATACCTTTCAAGATTCATAACTATAAGTCAGTGGTATCCCTGTCAGATCCCTGTTTAAATCTCAGATTAGCACATAGATACACTATACTGAATTTCAACTCAATAGAATTTGTGTTTCCTGCAAAATAATTCTCTGACTTTAGCTCTATCCCTACACATGACTATGCCCCAAACTTTGCACATAATCTTTGAATGTAACTGTATTAATCCCTGTATGGGAAATTCAAATTGACAAGGCGGCACAAGTAAAAGGTGCAGTATCAATGAAAATCAAGAAAGTACTATAAAGTTGTTTTTTTTAATTATGCGATAAATAAAAATAATAGAAATAATAGAAACAATACAATAATTCTCTAAAAATAGGTTCTTATCATAACCTCACAAAATCACAAAGCAAAATAAATATGAAGATCTGAGTCATAGACTTGCCTTGTTTGAACAGCAGAGGTCCCAATCTACACAACAGAGTTAATATAGAGCTCATGCTGAGCCTGATATCTCCATAACACAATGACCAACACACAGTTTAAATTATATGTTTAAACAACCAAGTTATAATAGTTAAAAAGAGCTTTCAGCCGAGACCAGATCTAAGAGAGTAGTTTCAGAACCAGGGAATTTTAGCTGAATTGAAAGCATTTGGTTAAAAACATGCCTCAAGTGCTGCTACTGAGCTTATGCGTCTGAGCTTATGGTTTTCCCTGGGTCAGATTGGAAATTTGCTAATTGTTTTGGGGAAATGTATACATTTATTTATTTATTTTTATTGTAAAAATATGGTAACTCACCAATTTTTTATTTATTTAGGTTTGTACTGACATTACATAGGTTAGGAGTTCAATTAGGTCAGGCTCCTGCATCATTGGATTAAAAACCTGCACCCACATTTCCACCTTTGTGGAAAACCAAGGTCCCAAGGAAGACATTTAGGTAGATATGGGACATAAGTCTTAACTTGTAGCTTAATAAGTACTGACTTGGTCAGATCAATTTTGTTCATGCATGCATTGTATGTTCTTGCTTTTAAGGTGTCAATCATGTGTCAAAAGTATGTTTTAAACACTGTGTGTGTGTGTGTCTGTGTGTGTGTGTGTGTGACTCTCTCTGCTGATAGACTAGAGAAGTAAGTCATAGACATTTATCGGTCCTTAGTGACTGTTGGTACTGTTTTAATTCATTATAACACAACAGTGGATAGTAGCACACGATGTTAGGAACAAGATAGCCGACTACTGTTAGCCATAACTCTAATGTTGATGGTTTCTGCCTCAAAATCAGTATAATCAGATTTAAGTCAATGTCTGTATATTAACTGATCATAAGCCAATATTTCTGTAAATGTTGATTTGACATCACTCCTTAAATTGGGAACAGGTGATAATTAGAAGGGATGATTCATCAATGTTTTACTACACATAATCTCATCTGTAGTATATCATACCAACATCATACCATTTTGGTTTCTAGCAATTGAACATTTTATTAATGGAAGATGAAAATGGAGGAGTGCTGTATTAGGTACAGTAGCTGCTGCCAATATGATATTTAATTTTTATGTGTATCTAAATGTATTATAACTTATTTTTTCTTTCTTTTTTTACTTTAACTTTTTATTTGTTTTTATTACTTTTTATGTTTACACTGTTATTTTTTCCTCACAAAATGTCAAGTTTCCTCTGTAATTAATGCAGAAATCGTGTCTTATGTATGTTTCAGCCCTGTGCAGGGCTGTGAGATGTAGCACTCGTTGCTTTACTCAGCTTGCAGAATTACCTGAACTCCATCAAATTCTGAGACAGACATGTCAGGAATATGCAACAAAAGAACTTGCACCGATTGCTGCACAGCTTGACAAAAATCATTCTTTTCCAACTAAGCAGGTAAGTAACATGCAGCTGCAGACTTTTTTCTTCTTGTTGTTAAAAAAATGCAAAACATCATGTCAGGAAAGAAAGCAATTTCTATAACCATAGTCATCATGGAAAGTAAAAGCTTTATCTGTGTAAATAATGGGGTGGAGGGTATAATTGGACAAGAACAGTTGATACAGTATATACAGTTGTGCCACATAATTTATGCAATTTGCATATTGCCCGATAATCTATATACAGTAAATATAAAAAGTCTAAACAACCCTGTTAATATGCTAGGTTTTTATGTCAATCATATCAGAACTTTTCCACCATTATTGTGAAACTATATACAGCCTATATATTGAAATAAAAAAAACACTAAGAATCATTTTAGGGAGGGAAAAAATTAAAATTACAAAATTTTCAGAATAAAGCAATCAAAATTAAAAGTATATTAAATACTAATTAGTATATACCTGCCATCAATTAAGGTAACTAACCCCAAGTAAAGTACAGCTTTTTGGTAACATCCATTTGGAAAAGCCATGTCAACAAAGAGCTTTCATTTTTCATAGTTCAGGGTTCCTTGTTGAAAAATATCAATCATGAGAAGGTTATAAAAAATGTTGTACCTGAACCGGAACACTGTAAAGGTAATAATCAGCAATGGGGAAAATATGGCACAACAGTGATATTACTAAGAACAGGACGACCCCTGAAATTGATTTGAAGACCAGGAGAAAACTGGTCAGGGAGGCAGCCAAAAGGCCAACAGCAACGTTAAAAGAAGTGCAGCATTTGGGAAGTACCGGTTGCTCTCTGCATGTGACAACAATCCCCACTTTTTTAACCAACTGGGCCTTTAATTTTTAGACACCAAAACCCTTCCATTTTAGGTGTGTAGACTTTTTATATCTACTGCATATATATACTTCTCAAAATAATTAAGCGAACACTTAATTATCACAGTATAAACCTAGTCAGGTTAACTTCAGAGATATTGATCTGTCCAGTTAGGAAACTTAAATCCTTGTGAATTAGTTTCACTCGACAATGACAACAGGTGCACTGGAAAGGCAAAAGCAAGACAGCCCCAAAAAGGTAATAGTTTTGCAGATGGGGCCTCAGACACTTTATTTTTTATTTGTTTTTCTATGGTCCTTGTTATTACTTGTATCTGTTCCTTAGTACGTGGAACACTGCCAGAGCCCTACAAAATAGCCACAAGTAGGCTAACTATGTGCATGTTTCTAACCAAACTGTCAGAAGCAGACTCCATGAGACTAATATGAGGGCCCGGTATCCTTTAGTGGGACCTGTTCTCACATCCCAGCCCCATGCAGCTTAATTGCCATTTCCAGAGAACACCAGAATTGGCAGGGCTGCTTTTGGCACACTGTTCTCTAAACTGATAATAACAGGTTCACACTGAGCACGTGTGACTGAGGTAAAAGAGTCTGGAGATGACATGGGATATGTTATGCTGCCTGCAACATCATTCAGTATGACTGGTTTGATGGTAGGTCAGTTATAGTCTGGAGAGGAATATCTTTGGAGGGTTACACAGAACTCCACATGAAAATCAACGGTACCCTTACTGCTGTTTGTTAACGGAATGAAATCCTCAGAGACATTGTTAGATGTTACGCTAATGCAATGGATCCTGTGTTCCTCCTGGTCTATGACAATGCTCGGCCTCATGTGCCCAGAGTTTGTAGGCTGTTTCTGGATGATGAAGGCATTAATGCCATTGACTAGCCCTCATTATCCCCAGACCTGAATCCAATTAAGATTCTTTGTGGCATTATGTATTGAAGCAACCCGAAGCTGCCAGCCGATGCCCTGATCCAGGTCTGAGAGGATGATCAAACAGGACGCAATTCACAATCTCCTCAGTAGTATGCCCAAACATTGTCAGGAGTGCATACATGTAAAGGGGGCCATGTGAACTACTGACTAACATTTTGAGTTGTCCTGATGAAATTTATGCAAGTTGAACCAGACTGTAATTAAAATTTTCTATTTAGATTTTTGGTGTGATTTTGATTCGGGTCCTCAGTGGGTTGATGATTTTGGTTTCCACTGACCATTGTCATATCATTCTGAATGAATTATACAATGTGAATAAGATTTAATATTTCATTCATCGAGATCCATTGTATGATTTAAAAGTTCCCTTCTTTTTGAGCAAGTTTTCCTCTTCTTGCTTACAAATAGTGATATTATTGGCAAAGCAAATCTGTCTGTATTTCTGCATGTTATCCTGTCTACTTAAATTGTTAAATAGTTATTGCTTGGTTTACAGATTCAGGAACTTGGAGCAATGGGTGTAATGGCCATGGAGGTACCAGAGAACCTTGGGGGAGCTGGAATGGATTATTTGGCCTATAGCCTGGCTGTTGAAGAGATAAGCAGAGGTTGTGCATCTACTGGGGTTATCATCAGTGTCAATAATGTGAGTCAGTCTTAAGTTTGGAAACCATTCGCTTCATGTCAGGGTGTTAAAATATGTTTTGTAAATTAGGTTATACATACAGTCATGTAAAATAATTCGGACACCCTATTAAATATAAGTTCCTTATTAGGAAATGTCAATGCATCAATTTCTGATCTTGTTTTAATTTGTACCTTAATTTGTTTAATTTGTAAAAAAAAAAAAAAAAAAAATCACCTTTGACTTAAACAAAGGAAATCAATAACTGAATGAAATGTTAGTACATCCGATGCCATAATAGCTAGAATTTCCCACTTTGGCCGAAATAACTTCAATGAGCTGTTTTCTTGTTTCTTGAAATAAATTTTATAAATTTTAACTTCTATTTGAAGTTATTATACCCAATTTAACACCATAGAGGTGTTGAGTTTGAGATGAAGCTGCAATTTGTAATTCTGTGGTTAAAATTGTTTATTGTTTTTCCCACTCTGCACATTGAACATACAGAGGTGGGAAATGACATTTTTTTACAACTTGCAAATTACCACTTATAAGACACCATGAAAGAAATGCCTGGCTTCTTGTCCGAGGGGTTTGTACACTGCTTATAATTAAGCAAAGAATAAATAAATAAAACATTGGCTGAGGGATGTGTAGGGTTACAAATGCATATATAATCTTAATATTAATCTCTATTATTTTAAATAATATACTGTGATGTTTAAATGAGCACTGGAAACATCTGCAATTAGTAAAAATTGAGTTTGGGCTTGCTTTCACCATTTTTACATGCCGTCCTCTCTTGTCCTTGTCTCTTATGTATTATGATATACAATATGAAATATGCATGGTAATATTTTCTGAAATGTGTCAAATACATTTGAATACATGCTTGTGCTCCAAATGTGTTACATTACATATAAGAACCATAAATGACATAATAGAACCAGCTTTAATTGAATTTTAATTGCATTTCAGTCATTATATTTGGGCCCTATTCTGAAGTTTGGCACAGAAGAGCAAAAGAAGCAGTGGATATCTCCCTTTACCACTGGGGAAAAAGTAGGCTGCTTTGCTTTGAGTGAGCCAGGTACACATTTTTGTCTTTCCATGTGTTACGAAAACATCCATTAACAGATAACCTCTTTTACATATCTTTTTGTGCTCATTTTCTGCATTGATGTTCATGACAAGTACTCTTGCCTTGATGGTCTTGATATCATAAATGAGTAGGTGACTTTGTGTGGCACTCATTCCCATCCTTTTGCCATGTGCTTCTTTGCAGTAGGTGAACTGGTTACTTCTAGCTAGGTGTGAATGATTGTGAGATTTTCTGCAATTCAACTTTCATAAGGATTGCCTATGTTAGCATTTTGGAATGTAACTATTTCATTACCTTGACTAGGTACTGATTGATGAAACATTTGCATCAGTGAGGGGGAAAAAAACAAATCTGCAATTCAACACACATTGCAGACAGCTTTATCATCTTTTTTGGCCCTTTTATGTTCGTCAATTAGTTGACCACACACAAATTAGTTTCTAATTTCTGCTAATTTTTCAGTGTCACATATATCCCCCTCGCTATGGCACGCCTCCATAATGTTCAATCTTGTTCACCACCTGATGCTACAGACCTTTTTTTTGTTGCTCTCTCTTGCTTTTGCTTTTCTGTGTTTTGGATCATGCCTGCCATTGTTGTTTGCTTATCACCCAATCTCTGCCTGCTTCTTGTACTGATTTTTCTATCTGACTATTATTATTATTTCTGGCTGTGCCATATAGCTGGTCCTAAACGTCCTGATCATAACTTAAAAAAATAAAGCAGTCTCATTTTATGTCCAATTGCGTCAAATGCTTTGTAAGACTATCCCAACCACTTCACCGTGGACACCATTGCGTACCTTCACCACACCACACTGAACCACCTGGACAGCAGAAATGTGTCTCTGTGTCACTGGATCTCCAACTCCGTCAGACAGACCACAAGCAGTTCGAGTGGGCAAACATGTCTCAGCCCCACTCATACTGATCACTGGAGCCCCGAAGGTTGTGTATTGAGCACCCTGCTGTACCCTCATGACTTCAGCTCCACCAACATCAAGTTTATTGACGACAGAAAAAAAAGGCTTTTAGCGCCATTGTTCCTATGTGCCTCAAGACAACCAAAATCATACCAATACCAAACAATTCAACAGTGTCTTGCCTCAGTGACTATTGTCCCTGATTGAGAAGCTGAGACTGTTGGGCCTGAACACCTCTCTCTGCGGTTGGATCCCGGACTTCATGAGTCAGCATACAGAGAGGAGGTGCAACAGCTAACTGCCTGGTGTAAAGCGAACAACCTGTTTCTGAATGTTGATAAAACTAGAGAGATGCTTGTTGACTTCAGAAGAGCACAGAGTGACCACTCTCCCTTATTTGCCCTGCTCAAAAAATATTAATCAAGAATTTGGAGATATTAACAGTCACAGGCTAGATGCAGTTAGTGCAAGCAATGATATGAGGCCAAATATAAAGTGTTATATACTTAAAACTGTTCCTATACTTTTGCTTTCCTAAAATTTGGGTGGTCTGACCAACACTAAATTGAAATTCATCCAGTACTAATAGGTAATGCGCTTGTATATTATTCTCTCCCTTTTACACAAGTTGAACAATAACAAACAGACATATACAGACAATATATGTATATACATATATATACATATATACAATATACAGACAAGTATATTATGTGCATTGTGGAAAAGAAGACTTTATTTCAGTGTATGTGGGATATTCCTAAGATCCCAAATTTTTGAGAAATGTCATTTTATTCATTGTTAAACTTTGCCAACACAGTACATTTTTGTATATGTTTACTTTATGCTATACATAGCATCCTTCACTGAAAAAAGGTAGAACCCCAGACTATACCATATCCCTAATTACATCATTAGATGTATTTTATTTGTTTTGAAAGGCAATGGGAGTGATGCAGGTGCAGCCTCCACACAGGCACATCAGGATGGAAATGAATGGGTACTGAATGGCACCAAAGCCTGGATCACCAATTGCTGGGACGCATCTGCTGCAATTGTCTTTGCCACAACAAATAAAAGCTTAAAACATAAGGTACTGTACATCATGTCTCACTGTGCTCAGATCACCTAAATTTTTTTACTCAAACAATTATTTAATCTTAAGTCTTTTCAAAGGTAGGTCATTTTGAATTGAACTATACAGCCAAGAGGATTGTTTCAAAGTTGTTAAATAGTAAAATGCAAAATAAATAACACCCTATAATTCAGTAACATTTACCACTTTTAGCAGTAATAACTTGAGGCAAACATTTGAATCTTCTTTTACAAAATTGATTAATTTCACTGTGATGTACATTCTTTTTCCCATGACTGTATACTGGATGAACAGCAGTTAGATACTGCTAGATATGGAGTGATTAGTGTTAATTCTTTAAATTCTTTTCATTTCAAATACAAATTTAATTTATGTAGTTTACATTTATATGTCAAAGTAGATATTCTTTTTCTCTATATTCTCAGGGAATCAGTGCCTTCCTGGTACCTATGCCTCATCCAGGCCTATTTCTTGGTAAGAAAGAGGATAAACTTGGAATCAGAGCATCATCTACAGCAAACCTGATACTGGAGGACTGCCGTGTCCCACTGACAAACTTATTGGGTCAACCTGGCATGGGCTTCAAGATTGCCATGGTGAGACTTAGCTTACTAGCACAGTTTGTAATATTTATCCCATGGGTGTTTAAATTACTGTGGTAATTTAGAGTTAGTGGCTTAAGAAGAAAATACAAGCCTAATCAAAACATTCCAGAGTCAATATGTGCAGAATGAAAAAGGATTAATTCATCCATATATGAATGAGAAGATGAGCATCTAATTGGAGTCCATGTTGCCATTATACAGTATTGCTGAGTGTATAATTAATTGATAATTACAAGTTCAATCACTGAAAATGTGGTTTAAATTTAGTTTACAATCTTGATTCAACCTTTTGAATTTTTGTAATGCTCTGAATAGACCGTTAGTAATGCTTTATGTTAACTGCGCACATAATTTTGCAACAAGATACTAAACCGAGGTTATGAAATTGTAGTGTGTGCAGGATATACTCTGTTTCATCACACTTTTAATTCTTTCGTTTTGGATTGTTGATTTATTAAAATAATGCCAATGTTTTGGTTTATTTGATGTGTGGCCTATAAAGAAAAAATATTGTTTAAAACTTTAATCTATAAAAAATTTAATCTATAATCTGTTTGTTTAACAGCAAACGCTGGACAGCGGGCGAATTGGTATTGCATCTCAGGCTCTTGGTATTGCACAAGCAGCGATCGACTGTGCAGCTGGTTATGCTCAGAAGCGGATAGCCTTTGGAGCACCAATTGCAAAGTTGCAGGCAATACAGGTTCAGTACACAAATGCCAAGTTTATTTATGAATATGTCAGAAGATGGCTTATGGGGCTTAATCCAATACTAACCAACTTAGAAGCATGATACTGCTGCATCACCCTTAATGGATTGAAAAGGAACCTGTTCCTACATGTGCTGTGCAGAGTGATTACTTTTGCTACATGAAATTTATGTACTGAAAAGTAAACTAGTTTAAGAAAGGTATTAAACTGCAAAGATTACCACCACTAAATTACATTTTTTATTGATGTCATACCAGCATTCATATTGTTCATTTTTCTGTAAGCATTGTATTGTTTATTTCATTTTTAGATAATAATTTCTTCCTAAAACCCCAATAAAATCCTATTGGATTTTATTTTTAGTGGATAAATTGCATATCTTTTTTCTCTTTATAGATATTTTATATAGATTAAAAAAATCTAATTAGCCAATAATGTGGCAAAATTACTGTGCAAATCATGCATATATAGAGGTCAAGATCATTAGTTAATGTTCCCATCAGACATCAGAATGAAAAAAGTGTATTACTTGGATCATGGCATAGATTTTGGTCCCAGAAGGGCTTGTTTAAATATTTCAAAAACTGCTGATCTCCTGGATATTAAACACACAATAGTCTCTAGAGTTTATACAGAATGGTGTTGATAAGGCCAGAGTAAAATAGCTCAATCGGTCATCCAGGATGTTGCGTATTCAATGTTTATAACGGTTGTGAGCAGAAAAGAAGTCAGCATACACAAAACTTGGAGGATTGGTTTTAAGAGCAGAAGACCATATCAGGTTTCACACCTGTCAGCCAAGAGCAAGAATCTAAGGCTATCATGGTCAGATGCTCACGTATTTTTTTTATCTTCAAAATTCAGTAAGCCTTTTCTTATGATAGCGATATATAGACATCTCTTGGATGACTGGAATGGAACTCAGTGTGGTGCTGTTGTAGCTTTTGTGTGTAAAATTCCCAAGACACCAGTGGTTTACGAAATACCTTTCCAGCCTTTCTGATACCAACATTAATGGTCACTGATACCAACAATCAAAGTCACATTTGATGTTTGTTGTGAACATTACCTGAAAATCTTAACTTGTATCTGCAGTTTGTACATTGCACTACTGCCATGTGATTGGCTGATAGGATAACTGCATGAATGTGTGGGTGTAGAGGTGTTCCTAATGTAATGGACAGTGAGTGTATATTAATGTACACAGAGTATGCACATGGAGTATATATGGACTTACTGATATAATATGACTGTTACTAAGTGTTACAAAAGGTGAATTTTCATTTTGAGAGCTCAGAGATGTTTTTGAAATTTATAGTTAGGACATGCAACACTATACTGTACTTGATTTTGACAGTAATCTCTCCTTCAGTTTAAGTTGGCAGACATGTCTGTAGCTATAGAAAGTGCTCGTCTTCTCACCTGGAAAGCTGCACTTTTACGAGATGGAAAGAAACTGTATTCTAAGGCTAGTCTTTTTTCCTTTTACTTATATTTCATGGTCAACAGTATATAGAGAGTGATCTGAGAGACTCACTTCCGTCTGCCCTTTCATTACAGGAAGCTGCTATGGCCAAGCTGGCTGCATCTGAAGCAGCAACATTTGTTTCTCATCAGGTAAGATACTGAACAACTCCACATTTCAAATAGTTAATAGAAAATGAAGTGTCTAACCTTTTTGTGTTTTCCATATGAAGGCCATTCAGGTGCTGGGAGGAATGGGTTATGTAACAGACATGCCTGCTGAGAGACACTACAGAGATGCCCGCATCACTGAAATCTATGAGGGGACCAGTGAAATTCAGAGACTTGTCATTGCAAACCAGATTTTAAAGGAATATCAACAGTAGAGCTGTATGACATGCAGCAAATGCATGTCAGCACACCAAATCATCAACATTCTGAATGACTTTTATCATGGCAGTGAGTGCCTGGAGATGATACCATTGTCAAAAACATTCTAATTTCTGATATTTTAAAATGTTTGCCAATGCTGTAATTCTTGGCTATTTAAAGTTGACTTTTCAATGTCAGAAGAGCACTGTAAAGATACATTTTTAATTCTGCAAGAGAGTAGCACGTGTCTTTGCTGCTAGTTTTTGCTCATTTCACTGCATTTTTTTGAGAAATATCTAACGATTGAGGAACGATTGATGATTCTTATAAATCAAAGAATTACTTACATACTTAGCTTAAAATATTTGTATGTATTTTGTCTGCAGGTTTTGTTATTGCATCAGTAAATTATTAGGTTTAATAAATTAAACAATTAGAAGTTTCAATAAAAGAAGAGTATATTCTTTAGATTTATTTTAAATTGGATGTGTTCACATTTAAGAGATATATAATATTTTTTCATCTCTTAAACCAACAGCTGAGGTCTGATTGAGTACCACTGCTCAGAGTTAAAACAGCCTCACAATATGAAAAGTCTAGGCATGTTTGAACTACTTTTGCTTTTTATACACATCACCTAAATTCACTGAAATTAACATGTTGATGCATAGCTCGAATAACATCTGACAGCCTTAACATACAGAAATATTCAAGCCTTCTTAAAGCTATAAACATATAGAAAACATTGTCTAGTTTTTAGACAATAGGAAGTAGGCTGAGTAGAACACTGTTCTGTACAATAGTTTACACTTTCCAGGGATAAACCTTTTTGGTGCAGACTTTTTTGGTGTGAAATTTCTTGGGCTCAAGACACATTGAAGATTAAAAACTTTCCCAGTTCTTAAAAAGCCTGCCATCCAAATTATTTTATTTTTATTTTTTACAAATATTAATGACTATAAGGAAATACTGGATTGAACAGTGTGACCCATTTAGGAGATTTTGCCATTTTGCTGGGTTATTTAATCATCATCTTCTACTTTCAGCTTTTCCTGTTAGGGGTCGCCACAGCGAATCATCTGTTTCCACTCTATCCTCAGCATCGTCTACACTTGCACCATACCTTCATGTCCTCTTTTGACACATCCATATATCTCTTCTTTGTCTCTTGACCTCTTACCTGGCAGCTCCATCTCCAGCATCCTTCTACCAATATAACACTCCTCCTTATTTCCCTCTTCTGTACATGTCCAAATCATCTCAATCTAGTCTCTCTGACCTTGTCCCCAAAACGGCCAACCTAAGCTGTCCCTCTAATGTGCTCGTTCCTAATCCTGTCCATCCTTGTCATTCCTAAAGAGAACCTCACCATCTTCATCTCTGCTACCTCCATTTCTGCCTCATGTCTTTTCCTCACTGCTACAGTCTCCTGACACTTTTCTCCACCAACTCCAACCTGCCTGCACTCACCTCTTCACTTCTTTTCCACACTGGAAAAGAAGTGCAACATTGCACTGGACAGTTGACACCAAAAAATTGGTGCACCATACTCCTGCACCTTGACCTCAGCCCCCTGTAACCTCACTCTTCTACTTCCATTCCTCTCATTCATACACATGTATTCTGCCTTACTACAACTGACTTTCATTCCTATTCTTTCTGGAGCAGACCTCCACCTTTCCAGGTGTTTCTCCAACTGCTCTCTACTCTCACAACACATCACAATGTTATCCGCAAACATCATTGTCAATGGAGATTCCTGTCTGACTTCATCTGTCAACCTGTCCATCACCATAGCAAAAAAGAAAGGACTCAAAGTCGATTCTTGATGCAGCCCCACCTCCACCTTGAACTCCTCTGTCTGACCTACAGCACATCCCACTGCTGTCATACTCTTGCATACTTCTCTGCCACTCCTGACACCCTCATACAAATCTGTCATACGCTTTCTCTAAAACCACAAAGACACAGTGCAGCTCCTTCTGACCATTTCTGTACTTCTCCATTAACATTCCCAGAGCAAAAATTGTATCAGTAATGCTCTTTATGGGCAGGAAGCCATACTGCTGCTCAAAAATATCCACTTCCTTTCTTAACCTTTCTTCCACTACTCTTTCCCATAGCTTGATTGTGTGACTCATCTACGGTTATACCTCTGTAGTTGCTAGAACTCGAGTGAAGTATCAAGTCAAGAGTCAAGTCAAGAAGCTTTTATTGTCATTTCAACCATATATAGCTGTTGCAGCACAGTGAAATGAGACAACGTTTCTCGAGGACCAGGGTGCTACATAAAACAAAGACAGGGCTAAGGACTTAGACAGGACAAGACAGACAAGACATTGCAGGACAAAAGACAGTGCAAACAAAAAATTACAAGACAAAACAAAAAAGACAATACACAAAAGACAATAAACAGAAACAGCGCTGACCAGTGTAAATACTGTATGTTCAACAATATTGCGTGCAGTAATACTATAATGAACACAGTTTCACAAAAGTATTCAGGATGGGGGAGGGAGATGTGCCTTTCTCAGCCTTCGTAAGAAGTAGAGACGCTGCTGGGTTTTCTTGGTGATGGAGCTGGTGTTGAGTGACCAGGTGAAGTTCTCCGCTAGATGAACACAAGGTGCTCTTAACGATCTCTACAGATTATCCGTCGATGTTCAGTGGAGAGTGGTCGCTCTGTGCTCTTCTAAAGTCAACAACCATCTCTTTAGTTTTATCAACATTCAGAGACAGGTTGTTGGCTCTACACCAGGTAGTTAGCTGTTGCACCTCCTCCCTGTATGCTGACTCGTCGTTCTTGCTGAGGAGACCCACCACGGTCGTGTCATCGGCGAACTTGATATTGTTTGATCTGTGCATTGATACAGTCACAGTTGTTACACAGTCGCATTGCTACACAGTCGTGAGTCAGCAAGGTGAACAGCAGTGGACTTAGCATGCAGCCCTGAGGGGCTCCAGTGCTCAGTGTGGTGGTGCTGTTCCCGATTTGGACTGACTGAGGTCTCCCAGTCAGGAAGTCCAGGATCCAGTTGCAGAGGGAGGTTGGCAGACATGGACCCCCTACGCGAACTGTAGGGGGTTCAGAGAGGGTGGTAACTGGGTCTTGATGTGCCTCATGACGAGCCTCTCGAAGTAGACTTCATTGGGATGGGGACAATGGTGGTTGTCTTTAGGCACGTAGAAACAACGGCGCTGATCAGGGAAATGTTGAAGATGTCAGTAAATACATACGCTAGCTGTTCTGCACATTCCCTGAGCACCCTGACAGGAATGTTGTCTGGACCAGCAGCCTTCCGTGGATTAACTCTGCGTAGAGTTCTCCTCATGTCGGCCGTGGATAGACAGAGTACCTGGTCGTTGGGGGGAGGGATGGTCTTTGCCGCTACGTCATTTTGCACCTCAAACCGACCATAGAAGTCGTTCAGCGCATCTGGGAGAGAGGCATCGATAGCAGGTGAAGCTGTCTTGTAGTTTGTGATCGCCTGTATGCCCTGCCACATGCACCGGGTGTCTCCGCTGTCTTGGAAGTGGCTGTGGATTGTCTGGGCGTGTGCGCGCTTTGCCTCTCTGATGACTGTTCTAAAGGCTAGGTCTCTAGTCTTCTGCAGCACACGCACGTTAGCAGTCACCCACGGTTTCTGATTGGAGCGTGTAGTGATGGTCTTCGAGAACATCACGCCATCAATGCACTTGCCGATGTAGCTGGTCACTGATGCCGTGTACTCCTCCTAGTTAATGGTGTTGCCGTTGATTGCAGCCTCCCTGAAGATGTCCTGAAGAGCAGAGGTGGCTCCTGCTGGTCATGATTTTACCTGCTTCAGAACCGGTTTAGAGCGTCTGAAGAGTGGTCTGTATGCTGGAATTAGCACAATAGAGATGTGGTCTGAATAGCCGAGGTGGGGTGGTGCTCTGCACGATACTCGCTGGAAATGTTTGTGTAAACAAGATCCACCGTGTTTTCCCGTCTTGTCGCAAAGTCCACATGCTGATGGAATTTACGGAGCACTGACTTGAGATTTGCATGATTGAAATCTCCGGGCGATGATAAACAGTCCGTCAGGGTGAACATCTTTGCAATTTCCTGCTATACAATATTCACCTCTTCCCTCATTCATCAGCTCCTCAAAATACTCCTTCTATCTCCTCTGCACACTCTCCTCACCTGTTAGCACCTTTCCATCTCCACCTTTAATCACCCTTATGTGTTTTGCATCCTACACCTCTTTATCTCTCTGTCTCGCTAACCTGTAATAAGTCCTTCTCACCTTCCCTCTTATCTAACCTGGCATCAGTGTTGTATAAAGTACTAGAAAGCAATAATTGAGTAAAAGTATCGTACTAGAAAAAGACTTTGGTAGAAGTGAAAGTTACCTTTTAGAATATTACTCAAGTAAAAGTCAAAGTATCCGATATATACTGTACTTAAGTATCAAAAGTAATTTTCTGATATTTAATGTACTTAAGTATTTGAAGAAAAAGTCAAATTTCAGTGATTTTCGGTAGGCATAAGAGACACTTCATCCGGTAGGAAGAATCTTTCATTCCAATGTACAGAAACATTTCTTGCAAATACGGCCACAGGTGTATATCATTGGGGTGGTCGTTTACGATAACGGGAGATCCTCCAGTAGGTGCTTCCATGGCGGATTCAGTTGTGCTTCCTCCTCCTTTGCAGTGGCGGAACTTGAGTTTTATACATGGGGTGGCCAAGGCAACTTTAGGGGGTCCACAGACTATGACACAAATTACCCTAACAAGGAGCATGGATGAATCCCATAATTGCTCATTAGAGGTAGAATATATCTCTCATAATCTATTTTATAATTTATAATATATGATGTTATAATTTTATCTTGTGTATGTCACACATAAATCAACACCTAATTACATTTTTATGTAAAGCCTAAACTGATGAAACCATCTATAACAAGCTAAACTTAAATTCTGAACTGGACATGTGACTGACTAACTGACTGCCTGGTGGGCTCTCAAACCTGTTGGTGGTTCTTGTGAGTTCTGACCTCACAAGAACCATCAGGCAGGAAGCATCAGGCAGGAAGCTGCTCTGGGGTACTGTAGTGATGCAGGGGCTGGGGGCTGGGCTGGGGTCTGCTTGCACCTGATCTGTATGTGTTTGCTTCTTTAAAAAGAAGTCTGATATCTCTGCCTTTCTTTTAATTTTTTTATTGACCCTATGTAAAAATATGACACACGGATATAATACATTTAAGCATCAAATACAGATTTATTTTTTAATTCAAACTCAACTTTAACTACAAATCCCACTATAATAATTGCTCTTTAAAATCAACTGTCAGCATAAATGACTACTTTAATCATCTTTATTATCGCTAACAGGCTGTCTGCAGTAATCTTTTGAGTAACATTACCAGATACATAGTTTAATAACAACATTAAACACCGACAGCTGTAAAACGAGTTACCTCATATTAGCTAAACAGTTAAAGACTTACATACAGACACTGCACTGTATACGTGTATAACTAGCACAAATGTTAACGTAATGTATATTATGGCTAAACTGGGGAACAAACCGATCTCTCTTGTCTGATTAATCTGTTAATAGCGTCTAACGTCAATTTATATAGCGACGTAACTTTCGAAATATTTTTCTGGAAAACTAAATCCTGTTGTTTAATCTCAAAACTTACATGATGTGGTATCATGTGATATCTAGTGTAAAGCACAGGCCCCGACTGCTGAAGGACTTTGAGGTTTCTCTGTAACATTATCTACACAGATGATCTGCAAGGTTAAACTGATAAGGAGTGTGATGATCTTTCATTTATATGAAATGTATTTGTTAGCAAATTACAGTGGTGCAAGAACAACAAATGCTTCTGGACATGACATTCAAACGTGTGTCTTCTAGCCTCCAGAATGTTTACTTTTGGAAGCAGGAAAACTGATTTGGACTGTTAGTTGCGCCACGCGCTAATAAACGTTATTGCTATGGCAACTAGTAGTAGTAGTTGAAGAAGAAGAAGGGACGCCTAAGACTGAAATATAAAAAACGTCACAGTTGTTTCCATTTCCGACCATCGAACGTGCCGAGGTGGCAAACTACGTCAATACAACTTGCAAATCAGTACTGCTTGCTATGGTGTAGTTAGTCATTTTAAACAAATTGTAGTAACGTCATTTACCAGCTCTGCACGATCGCAAAGTGGATAAAGACATGTTTATTTGTTCCGTTGAGCACAGTTGAAAAGACCAGCCCGCGTTGCGGTGCCTCTTGGTGGCTTTTACCAGATGTAGTCGGGAAATTACAAGTTGCAACTTCATCTCGAACGCAGCACTGCAAGTTGCACCTTCGCCTCGAAAACAGAAAGATATATAGGCTAAGATACGTTTCACTGTAAATACACAGGCAGGACATAAGATTATCTGTGTTTTGATTTTTTTTATTATTATTGTTATTTATTTGTTTATTTTTTGGATTCGCTGCAAATGGTCAAAATGAGCCTGTCGTTAAGGTAAATCTAGTTTCCTAGCTAGCTAAAGCAGCAGCGCTGTAGCTCGTCACTCATTCATTTAGCCAGATAGCATACTTATAGATAAAAGTGTTCAACTGTCTTATAGAGATCTGTTGTAAGCTTAAAGGCTATTTTCTGTGCTCTTAATGATATTATAATAAACTAAAAAGGAAGGCTAAATACACACAGATGCTAATAAGACCCAAAAAAACGTCAAAACGTATCTAGCTTCAACTTTAACATCAAACAAATTTCTTGGTGGAAAAATGAATATTAAGTTTTTTTCGCTGACTTTAGGGCGGATGTGTCTGCTGACAAGAATAAAAAAAAGAGGAGAGAACTAACCGATGAACAGAAAGATGAGATTAAAGAAGCATTTGAACTCTTTGACACCGACAAGGATAAAGAACTAGACTATCATGAACTAAAGGTAATAATTTCAAGCTTTTATTACAAACTAATCGAACAGATTAATGTTCACTAGTAATTACGTGTGAATGCTTGGGGGGGGGGGGGGGGGTATTGTTTGTACGTTCTGTGTTTTGCTTCCTCAGACCTGGATCTTTTGGAACTTGCTTGTCAGCTCTTATTATGTGCTTGTTTCATTCATTGTATTTACTACAAGATTATTGTATCATCTACACCACTTTCCATTATTTTCTAAAACAGTCATTTCAGAGCTATATAATAAAGTAAGCAAATATAGAAATATTATGGTAATTTAGTCTCTCACTCACACACACACACACACACACACACACACACACACACACACACTCGCTGTCTCTCGCTCTAATTCACACACGTACTGGCTGACTTGCTGTGTTTGACATTGTGTAGGTGGCCATGAGAGCGCTTGGTTTTGAGGTGAAGAAAGTTGATGTTATGTCTATCTTAAAAGACTTCGACCGAGGAGGCAGTGGAAAAATAACTTATGACATTTTCAAAGAAGTTGGTAGGTGACTCTAAAACTTCATCTGGGCTTATAATGATTTCCTCTTTAAATATATTTGTGTTTTTTGATGGAAATTTGAAAATGATTATAGATACGGCTGCAACTGCTTAAAAAAATATGGAATTTCAGTCAAACAATTTACATTGCTTAAAAAACAATAGACATGTAGTGCCATGGCATGTAAAACTTAACTTTCTTTCTTTCTTTTTTCTTTCGTTATTTCATTCTTTGATGAAAGTGTTTGGAGCTGCTTCATCTCATTTCACTGCACCTTTATTTCACATAAATCTCTTTATGGCAAGAACCTAAAAACCTAATTAATTAAGACTTACAGCAGACTTACAGACTTACTGCTCTATTAAGACTTAGACATGGCATTTATACTTGCCATAAAGAGATTTATGATTCAGAGGTTTAAACATATCAGAATGCACAAAACATCAAACCAGCAGGTAGATGAGCTACAACTGCAAAAGACCACATCAGGGTCCACTCCTGTTAACAAAGCATGAATGGTTGCTTAAATTAAGAAAGTTGAAACAGGCAAAGGTTGCATTAATTCTGATGAACGCAAAAATAATTGACTGATAGAAATAATTACAAACTGAATAAGAGAACTTGTACATCTCTCTACTGCTATTCAACACAGAAAACATGCATGTGTAGTTTATAGAAATTTCTAAGTAATATTTTATTAGGCTAAAAGTTAATCCTAACTTCACTTTTGCAGACATCTTTAACCTGACAGTCTAAAAGCTAATGCTTTTTAACACTTTCAGCATTTTTCATGTGTATAAAATGCATTACATGTTTGTCACAAGCATAGAGGGATACAGTAAGAAATAAGTAAAGCCTTCAGGACAGAGGATTTTCTTGGTAAAAGATGACAAGCTGAATTGTTTTTGTCTTATTAAAATTTACAAATAATCCTTTACAATCAAACTAAGGTTGACAGCAGAGTGATATAAATATTTTACTTATTACTTAGACTGTCAGATTATTTGGATGTGTGTATTTTGTCTTGTGAGAAGTGTAGTGACTCTTTCACTTCTCTAGTGACTGACAGGATTTTGGATCGGGACCCAAAAGAAGAAGTTCTGAAGGCATTTAAACTGTTTGATGATGATGACTCTGGAAAGATCAGCCTGAAAAACCTGCGGCGTGTGGCCAGAGAGCTAGGAGAAGACATGAGTGATGAAGAGCTGAGGGCTATGATTGATGAGTTTGACACTGATGGAGATGGAGAGAGTAAGTACATGAGATGGACGACCATTATACAATTTTATATTTCTTAGGGGAAAACAAATCCTGTTCGTGGCTTTCCATGCATTTTTACCAAGAATGTTGAGCTGTAGTTCCTCTTTAAGCGGTATTCTGACAGTCTAGCTGTATATGTGTTCACTATCACTCACTGTCCAAAATTTTATGATTAATAAGAAATAATTATGTTGCAACAAAATGTACCTATCTCTTCTTGAGGGTTCTTTTGGACCCCTGCCTTGTTTGGTATAGACCTATTGAGCATTAAACTTTAACTGTTAACATCTAGATTTTAGTTAGTTACACCTTTAGTTAGATATGTTTGGACATATGAACGTCTCACCCATACTCAAATTGATGGCAGCTAACAAAACCCTTGTCTGAGGTGTGAGACCAGGGTTCAGTTTGTTACTTGTCAAAACACAGTTTTATGATGGTCTGCCATAAAATGACGTGTTTTTCACTGTTAAAGTTTTTTCAAGTCAAGAAGCTTTAATTATCATTTCAACTATATACTGTATAGTTGACGCAGTACACAGTTCAAAAGGACCATGGTGCAACAAAAAAATACATAAAGCTACATAAAACAAGACAAACAACAACATACAGCTAAGGACTTACGCCCTAGCCACATAAAGTGCAACATGTACAACCTAGTGCAACAGTGCATGACAAGAACAGTACAAACAGACAATACAAGACAAATACAAAGAATAGCACTCACCGGTGTGTATAATGTATTATAAAACTTATGTAGTAGCAGCAGTTAAATCAGGTATTGAATTGTGTTGTACAAAACAGCAATGTAGTGTGAAAAACAGCAATTGAGTGATTGAGTGAATTGTACAGTCCAGAGTAGTTCACACAGTTGGGTGTGAGTGTGTGTTTGGTATATTTTGATATTTGGCTTTTTAGCTAATAACTTGGGAACATTTTGTGGTAGCCAGTACTACAGATTTAGTCCACAGAGCTACAGATTTACAACAGCTCACCACAGAGAACAATGTATACAAAATACTATTCAGCACACTGTACAACTCTGTGCAGAACAAAATGAATGTGGATTAATGTGCATTAGACATGTTTATTTTTCTGTAAATAGAATAAATAAAGAATAAAGAACATTAATCTATATTCTATATATTTTTTAAGCTCTAACTCTTGCTTGAGCAACATACCTCTATGAGAACCAATATGAAATGACTATCAGTACACAAACCATCAAATTCTTGACCTAGTAATTTGTTGTGTTTTAAAGAATTTGCAATGAAGTCTAAATAAAGTAACTAAACTTAAAAAAATAAAATCCTGTTGCAAACCTGAAGCCAGTAGTCTAGGTGTAAAAACAGTCGCAATTATTTTACTCTGAAGTATTTTCAGCTGATGTAATAGTGATACAAGAATTCATTATTATTAATTATCAAGCATTATTACTCCTAGCCACTATCTTCCCCATTTACCAAATTATTTGTTTATTGTTCTTGTACTTTGTATCTAATTTTTCTTTCTAATGTTTTTTTTTTCTTTCAGTTAGTCAAGAGGAGTTTGTCTCAATTATGACCGGAGACTCCTGAGTTTACAGCATGGTCAAGTCTTACCAAATATCCTGTAGCATATGGACAACAGCCATGATATGGCTTGATGTTTAGAAAAGACAATTCCAAATATAATCACTAGTGTGTACAACCATATAAAGCTTTATTTGACTGCTTCAGTGAGGTACTAGATTACTCTTTCACAAGGTATTAATATTGTAATACTCAATGTTCTAAATGTTAAATATAGTTAAGCATTGTATTGTGATATGACTACTACTACTGACCGTCCATTAATCAATCAGTTACCGTGAACAATAACTTGATTTATTCTGTATAAAATGATAATTTCTGTAGTTTGGTGCATTACTGTTAAAGTTAAATAACTCTCATGCATGTACATATTTTACATACTTATAAACCAGATGTTGTATGCAGTTCTACAGAGTTTTGTTCTTTATGTTCAAACTTTACATCACTCCAACACACTTATAAATGTTGTATGTTCAATAGGTGTAAAAGTAGAAGATGTAAAACTGTGTGGCAGCAATGCGATCCACACTATTCCTCTTAGTAAGTTGTGATCAAAAGATAAATATTGATAAATTTCAGTTTTCATTTCCTTTCCGTTTCAATGCTAAACAAATTGGAATGTGCCACCTTTTTAATCATACATTTTTGTGATATATGAAAAATGTGAAAAAAATATGGATTGGATATTATTGGCAGGTGTTACATATTTTTTCATATTGTTCACAATGTTTTATACTGGCCAAGTAAATAAACAAACAACGCAAATGAGAAAGCATTTCACCTGAAGAAGAGAAAAAGGGAGAAACCTTTGATTACAAAGAAGTTGTAATACAATCCTGGAAAAATACTACTTAATCAGCAAATATTAATATTATTATTATTATTATTGAGCTTGACGTTTGTAGTGTGAATGTGTCTGTGTATCCTAGCCGGCAACAAAGGACCTTTTTATTGACTGTACTTGTTCTAAAGTTGCTGCCTTGGTTGCATAGTTTTATTTGTGTCACGTTTATTTAATTGATTGATAGTTTATTTATTTATCATTAGAATGTGTCTATTAGAAAAAGAATAAATAATAATAAGTAAAGTACATCAGTATTTGAGAAAAGAATGTTCTTGTACATGTAACACTTAGTGGATGAGTATGTAGTGTTTGATAGCAATGGGTATGAAAGATCTCCTGTATCAATCTTGGTTACACCATGTCTGGATCACTCTGGAGTTGAAAGCTCTGCCGCATAATTAAGATATTCATACTTATCCAGATTGTTTTCCAGCTTTCTTTATCGTTTGTTTAGTCTGCCAGCATCTTCTGCTTTGATGCAACTGCCACAAACGATACGTAAACGATGGCACAAACTGACTAGCAGAACATGCATAGCATCCTGATACTTCAGGACACAGAAGGAGCTAAGATTCCTTAAAAAAAACAGTGCTCTGCATCAGCAAGAATAAATATATATAATTTTTTTTTTTTTTTGAACATTGAGGTGGAGTAGACAGCATTGACAGCTGGAGACCCTGTGTTCAACTGCTCATTAATTAATTCAATTCAATTCAATTTATTTTTATAGTGATTTTAACAATTCACATTATCTCAAAGCAGCATTACATAAGCATAGAAACAGAGGAAAAAATAAAAGTTTAAAAATAAGTATTAATATGTATGGATTGTATGGATTAATATGTATCTAACAATTATCCCTAATGAGCAAGGCAGAGGCGACGGTGGCAAGGAAAATCTCCTTGAGATGATATGAGGAAGAAACCTTGACAGGAACCTACATATAGATCTCCATCTTTTTCATGTTTTTTCTTTCTTTGTTTACTCAGATCAAGCCTAATGCCTAATGCAATATAAATGCAGATAAAAGCCTAAATGAAATATCTTATGTTTTAAAAATACAGGACAGGAAAATATGCCTGAGACACACTACAGTTGCCTAAAACTTCAGTATCTCATTTTATATTTGAAATGTTTCAATATTCTCAAGAACAAATATTTAATTCCCCTCAAATATCAAAGGGTTTCACTTCCTCAATCTTTTATCAATACTATTGTCTCCGGTTTAAATACATAACAGCAAACTAAAAATTTATAGTTACTGTAAATATTTAAAATCAGCATGCTGAGAATGCCCTAATATCTTTTGTGCCATTGGATTTCAAATGTCATGTGAGTAACTTTAACATCTACATTTTGTCTGCTCTGCTGGAGATATGAACTTGTGCTCTTTTTTCTCCATATATTATAGTTCTTTTATTTTTATTTTTAATTGTGCAACTCAGTGAAAGTGTTGTTCCACTGACACAAACAGTGAAGTTGTTTTTAAGTTGAACCAACAATATTAACTGTTATATGAACCAACAGTGCATTTTTTGCACATTCCTTTGATCACACAGATAAAGCAAGTTCTTAAAAACTGTGTAAAATACACATGTAAATACTATATAAAAACATGCTACATAAATAAAATAAAATCCATGTCTAAATGACAGACTCTTTAATATCTTGAGGTAAAATTCTGCTTGCTGGTCACATAGAATGAGCCAATAAATAAATAGATCAGTGTAGTTTTTTTAATCCTAGTCTATGGACCACAATACTACAGTACTTGATGACAACAGTAAACATGTAATGGTCAATTTTATAAACATAGCATTTCAAAAAGATACACAACAATGAAACCATTATAGATTAGTATAATATTTCTGTCAAAACAATTACAAAACACTGCGAGTGTTTGGTTCTTCAGTATGACAGTATGCAGACTTTTATTTAGAATAAAGACTTTGAGTTTGACCACACATTAAATATATATATATATAAAAAAACAGCAACAAAACAAAAAAACATAAAACCTTTTAGCACCGTGTAAGGATGGTGAAAAAAATGTGTGAGAGAGAGAGAGAGATTAGATGAGATCAGTCAAAATAATGGCTAAATATTAGACTGATTTCATGTTTTATCATTCAATAAAAAATTATTTTACCCACCATTTCAATTATCTTTGAGTACAATACTACTGAATGACAATGTTCTTAAACGTATTTTTAAGCTTTCTGTCATATCACTACTGAGAGGCTATAGAGTAAATTGAGAGACTGAGAGGTTTAGTAAATTTTGTGTATCTGTATTTCATTATCCACTTACACTTTCTCATATATTGCTGCAGAATTCTTGTCTCTCCTAAAATGTAAATATCTACATAATATATGAGTAAATAACCTTTTCGTTTTACAAAAATATTTTTTGTATCCTTTTTAGAACATTTTTTATATTGGTGCTTTATGGAACAAACATGCTTCTGAGTTTTTATTATCATGTCTATCAACACCAAATACACAATGTCTTCTTAATCACCTTTATTATACAGTATGTGAAAAAGGTCACAGTTTTACTTATACTGAATCCTCTACACTTCCTTTGTGTATTAATTTTTTTTTTTTTTTGCTTGTCTCAGTTGTATCCTTTGAAACAGTAGACACCATAGAGTTTGTGTTTCTTGTCCGGGAAACCAGAGAAGCGCACTGCAGCTTCAGTGGGGCTACAGCGGCGACGTGGACGTGAGATGGGGTAGCGCACACTTCCGTCAGCTAGCCAGCCAACATCACAGCGATCGTAGCCCAGCAGCTTCCATGCTGCATACATTTGGCCTACCTTAGCAATCTGAGCTCCATCCTTTTGACATGCCAGAACTGCTTCATCATATGTCATCTTCAAAGAGGGCTTAAGATAGTAGAAACGACCTATAGATTTCAAGATAATGTACAAATATTCAGTGTTAAGATTTTAAGTTTTTGGTTCTTTACTTAAAAGCTTTGTTTTATGTCAAAATTACTTGGGATAGATAATGTGTATCTAAAGAAAAGTCTAATGTCTAGCTTCTTTTCGAAGCTAGACTTTGCAATGCAGGTTTGGTTTGGCATGACAATTATTAGGCTACTCCAGTTGAAAAGGCTAATAGTGTAAAACTGGCATAAATTTTAGCATAGGTAACATTTATCTCCAACTGAGAAAAACTGTATTATAATTTAATCAAGCAATGCATGTTTTTATCTTTCTTTTTAAGAAGTTAAAAAGTTAAAAACATACCATCATATATACAAACCTTTGTACATTGATGTGAAACAGAAGACATCATATCTGCTTTTTTCCTTGTCTTGCATTCCATAATTCCTTATGCCAGGGACAGTGTTCTTCCCTCCACATGGATCTCGAGGTTTGGTGATTGGGTATTGCACTGATCCATCACTAAGCCAGCCAGCATTGCACCAGTCTAGCCCTTCTCTCCAAGCATCATACAGCTGGTCAAAAGAGGCCACAATGGCATCCTGGTCTTGACAGGTTTTCTCAGCATCATGGAAGTTCATTTTATATCTGCCATTAGGTGAAAAATACGGGAAAACTACACCTGTGGAAAAATTTCCCAGTCAGTTCCTTTGCAAGACAGCCTTTCCAGTCACATATTATTAAGCAAATAATACCTGTTTACCACAATCTTAGGATTAGCCTGAACAATCTTAAATAATATCTGAATTTACCTAAACAGTTGCAGTGTACACAGATTAGAAATATCTTTGCAACAAAAAATATTTACACCTCCAAACTAATTACAGTAGCTTGATTCCCAACTACTAAGTGTACTGTAGTACTAACTGATTGTGAAATTAATTGTTAATATTTTTGCTAAAATATTGTTAAATGATTTTTTTAAATTAAATTTGGGACAATGTTACCTTGCAGATTGAGGGATACCACTACTGTGCCATCCTCCAGACCATCAATCACCTCACATTTGTATCTCCCATAGTCCTCCAGTGTTAATTCATTAATGACCAGTGATGCATCATTCTTACTGGCATCTTGTAGATGCACACGGCCATGAAATCTACCATAGCTCTTCTTATGGAAACCCATAGCTACAAAAACATCAATCTCTTTCAGATAATCTGATGTTAACTTAGTCCACTTTATCCTCATTTTGGGATTGGGGACACGTCCGGGGTTCCTTTGAAACATGCATGTTAGTGTTACATTGCCCCCCCGATGAGACACCACTTTGGCTTGTTCTGTTGTAACAGACAGTCCAGGCCCATTTTCTGAAAAACAGGGAGCATAAAAATCTTTAAGTTTTGAAAACAATGTAAAGCATTTACCATGTGTGGAAAGAGCATTTTTAGTTTTAGAGAACAGAGTACAAATGACCACATAACCAACATAGACATATAAAGGGACCCATCCTCCCAGTAATAAGATATGGTCAAATTACAACCCCCACACAAAATATCTGATATATTTTTGCTGCTGTTGTTGCACCCCATGTGACACTGAACAAAAAAGTTCCTAGGGTGGTCTGCCTCAACAGTCTACGAGCGCAATGTCAAAATGTTTGAGATGGAAAGAAGGTGGGCCTTACTATATGGTTGGAAGTGTGTTTTGGATTATTGTCTTGCTGCATGATAAAGATCCTCCCAATTAATTTGAATGTATTTCTTGATACCTCCATTTGTGGCTCATCTCTATATGTCGATAAAGGACAATCTGGCCTTCTGATTCTTACTGCTCAAGAGTGGTTTGCATCTCGTAATATGACCTCTATAAATCCTTTTTTGAAGTCTTAATCGAATGATGTATTGTGATACCTTTACCACTCTGGATTAGTGTTAATTTCGTCACCTATTTTTAATTTAGTCTTAGTCTTGTGCCAAATGTCCTTGTTAGTTTTAGTCATATTTAGTCATTCACATATCTTTTTTGTTAGTCAAGTTTTAGTCGACTAAAAGTCTCGTCATTTTAGTCTAGTTTTAGTCAAAAGAAAACTCAAGGTATCTTAGTCAAGTTTTAGTCGACTAAAAGTCTTTTAATTTTAGTCTAGTTTTAGTCAAAAAATTGTAGCTTGACCACATCTGTAATCTAAAGTAAATTATCAACTTAATGCAAGTTATACATGGTATTGCACACACCATTATTGATGATATTTGGAGCAATATTACATGTAATTGTTAAACTTGATTCCCTTACATATACATTTGCTTTTAAGCCTAATTATTAATTTTGATTATGATGTGATTGTGACAGAGGGAGTGGGAAGAGGTTTCAGGTTGGGGGTGCTGAGTTTTTTCTGTCACCACTTTTGAATAAGAAACAATATCAAGGCTATAAAACTTGTCAAAACTCCGCGAATCACAAAAGTATCAGTGAGAAGTTGAGAACACTCGTTTAAACAGTGCATACACTCGGACTTGACTGCACATCACATTTTTACTTTATTGATGCTGCTTTTAATCGTAATGCAAAGACCGGTCATCGGGACATAAGCTGTCATGTACAATAAAAGAGCCTGTACAGCGACAGGAAATATAATTTAACACAAAAAGCCTGCCTAGACCAGGGGTGGACTTGCGCTCGGACGAAATCTTTCTACGCACACACTAAACAGCGCGAAGCCGCGAACTCGTTCTGAATATTTTAAAGGCGTAACAGCTGATGAAAAAGCAGAGACAATTGTAGACGAAAATGAAGAGAGATTTTATCTTAGTTTTTATTTTATACAAAACATTTTCATCTCGTCTTTTTTCGTCAACAATAATGCATGTTAATTTAGTCTTAGTCAGCGTTTTTGGACAGTGGTGCAGTCTTGTCATCGTCTCGTCTTAGTCATGAAAAAAAGGTTGTTGACGAACATATTTCGTCTCGTCTCGTCTGACGAAATTAACACTACTCTGGATGTTGTTGGTGATGACACTGGCTATAGTTTTGGGGATTTTCTTCCTGTTCAGTGTCTAATTTTCAGTTTAATTTTCACTGGCTTTTTTTTTTTTCAGAAAAATTCTGAAAATAAATTTCAGAAAAGTTTTCACGTGAAACTGAAAGCTAAAACCAAGAGTAGAGTTTCAGTGCTCTCTTCTCATATTTATTTAGATCTTTAATCCAAATGTCTCCAGCCTACAGCATTAACAAATTTCTAATAGTTTCACATTTGCCCAACTGCTCAAAGTGGCTGCTGCCTGTGATGCTGGAGCAGTTTGTTTCCTGACTACCGCAGGCAGCTCTAAAGAACCACTTGGCAGCCCTCTCTTCTCCTGCTCTCTTGTTCTTCCTTCTCGTCTTCGATCTCTGCCTGTCCCTGTACGATGGTACTGGAATCTCAGATGGTATTAAGCAGTATGTGTGTGGATGGGTCCTGTAGCACTGTAACATGGTGTGAGTGGTGTGCAGCATTGGCTGTGGAGGTGCTGCTCAGGAAGTCATGGAAGATTGAGAGGGCCCTTCCCTTTGGATTTCCCTTTGGAGCAGATGTGGAATGAAACTCTTAGGTGAAAGTAACTGGTGGTCAGGGGTGTATATATATGCCACTCCTGAGTTTCCTGAGTTTCCTGAGTTACTTTATCAATCCTGATGTTCTACACCTGGTTAGAGTCTCATCACCCGGTGTTCACCCTGCCAGGGATTGATCTGCATGGTCAGGATGGAGCTGCCCGGAGACTGTCATGCCTTTTTTGAACCAACGTTGTCAGTCAGCGGTATGGTCTGGTCTTTATCAGCAATCAGGTCTGTGCTGAGTTTGTGATGAACCATTAGTTCCTCAGGAGCTCTCGGTTTCACTATTATAAGCTGTTGTAGAAAGAATATTATTTACATTATTTCCTGTCTAGTGTCACCCAAATGAGGATGGGTTCCCTTCTGAGCCTGGTTCCTCTAAAATGTTTCTTCCTCATATCATCTCAGGGCCATCACCTTCGGCTTGTTCGTTAGGGATAGGGATGTAATGAGATACCTAGAAGCAAATTATTGGGGATTAAACTATCCACTACTTTCTTTAATCAAATGCTTAATATTTAAGTTTGTAAGTTTGTTGTAAGTTTGTTATTATTTGCATAAAAATATGTGCCAATAAGTAGTAAGTATTTGTTGAGTTGGTCCAAGTCTGCCACCTTCCATCATCCCTGATCCAATCCAGAAAAGTGTCACAAAGACATAGAATACAACAGCGTTGATGGCAGAAACATTGTGAGAGCTGTGAAAACACCCTACACAACAGTCAGTGACATCACAAACTCCATAAGATATGTATATATAACAATCCACTATTCAAAGAAGACTTCGAGAGCAGAAATCTGGAGGCCATATCACAAGAAGTATCCACTCATTAAAAGTAAGAATTTGTACTGATAACTCATGGTAACTCATGGTGGTTGCAGCAGAATAAATTCAGAGGTCCACAATGACATTCTGTCTGCAACTTTACAGAAAGCTAGATCCAATATAATTGGAAGGAACTTCATCCTGCAACATACTACGAACATAACACAGGATTTCATCAGGGGAAAAAAGTGGAATACGTTAACCAACTTGAGAACGCGCTTCACCTTCTGAAGAGCAAAACAAAACAAAACAAAACAAAAAAGAGCAACTGAAAGCAGCTATGGCACACGCATAGAAAACCATTAAAAATAGAATTCAACAGTTTGGTGATGTCAGTGGATTGTTAACATGATGGGATAAAGAGTGTACTTTACTTTGACTATCTGTTCTTATACTTCTGCTCAGCTAACAATTTTGGGTGTAACCAAAGGTACAATGTTTTAAGTTTGCCTATTGAGCCACAAGAGCATTCCTAAGGTCAGCCAGTAGTGTCGGATGAGATGGCCTGGCATGCAGTCCAAAGTTACAATTCATCTCAGAGGTGTTCGGTGCGGTCGAGGTCAGGTATCTCTCCTGGCCACTGGAGTTTTTCCACACCAACTTTGGCAAAACATGTCTTCATGGACCTCACTATGAACAGGGAACCTCTTATGCTGAGACATGTTTGGGCCCCTTGTTAAGAAACAGTATCTAAAGCCACACTATGTGCGCTTCCAAATTGTGTCAACAGTTTGGGGTTTATCTTATGGCCCTTGAAAGGCTCACATATATACTGATGTGGCCTGAATAAACCCTTACTTTGACAACCCTGGTTTATATACTTTGGTACTTTCTAAAAAACTTCATGAAGAACATCTGCCTGTGGTCTGTTTTCATTTACTTCTATAAAATATATTTGTTGATTCTACCCACCACAATTATTTATCTGGTATTATTGAGGTTATTACGGTTATGAAAGTTATGGTGTTTCCACCATGTCAGCCAAGCAATGTAGCAGGTAAATGACTGATTTTAACTAAGGTTCTTTGTTAACTAGTAGGTATGTTCTATAATTCGTAATGATTCTATGGGCATTTTAAGCTGTCAAAACTGACGTGTGCTAAGAAAATATTGGAAAAAATGCATTGCAAAGTTTTAAAACCAGGCTGTGGCAGTACTCAATCTCAAGAGAGGCAATGTGGCCCTTTTGCTTAGCAATTATTTAACACTAAATAAACTTAAGAAATGGCAACTGCGAAAACATATTCTGACACCAGTCAATCAAACAAGGTAACTATTAATATTACATAAATTAATTAGTAATGGATTAAAGTTGTCGTGCAGAGCACATTTTCCTCTAATAACTGCAACACATTCATTCATTCATACATCTTCTACCGCTTATCCGAACTACCTCGGGTCATCTCAGGCGTCATTGGGAATCAAGGCAGGATACACCTTGGACGGAGTGCCAACCCATCGCAGGGCACACACACACACACACACTCATTCATTCACTCACGCAATCACACACTAGGGACAATTTTGCCAATCAACCTGCCATGCATGTCTTTGGACCAGGGGAGGAAACCGGAGTACCCGGAGGAAACCCCCGAGGCACGGGGAGAACATGCAAACTCCACACACACAAGGTGGAGGCGGGAATCTAACCCCGACCCTGGAGGTGTGAGGCGAACGTGCTAACCACTAAGCCACCGTGCCCCCCAACTGCAACACATTTCATGAAAAATAGGATGGTGGCAGATATAAAGAACTAAATATTTAATCTCATATAATCTTATGTCTTCTGAACGCAAAATCCAGATGACATTGTCTTTATTTAAAGTCTTCACCCAAATGCTTCAACCATGCAGAACACAATGTGTATGAAAATGAAACAAACTTTACATATAAACATAGTGCAGAACTTTCTGAGACATGTCTTGAGCACAGTAGCATTATTGAAGCACTGTCATTCCTCAACACAACAAAGCCTAAAGAGTATAGCAGACTTACCATCTTACACAATATACAGTCCTAGCTAATAGCAAGCTGCATGTACAGATATTGTCACATATACATCTATACATAGATAACAGATATGAATCTAATATGAATAAGAATTCAGATTATTTATAAATATGATGATTAAAAATATTTAATGTTTAATAAAACTTTTGCTTCCCTATGTCAGTTCATTTTATTCATCTTTGAGAAACGCTCTTTGTATCTTTTTAACATTCCAAACTCATTTAAGTCAAAGGTACATAGTCATTAAGTATGGCAAACATTGACCTTGTCCAGTGTGTGAGCTGCAGGATGTTTAGCAATTCTTCCTCTGTCATTAGACAGAGACTAATTTTACTTGTGATAAGTGTATGTTAGCTGTCTGACCAGTCTCTCAAGTGGGAATGTCCGCATCCATGTGCACTTCAAAATATATGGGAAATATTGATCATATGACCTACCTGGGATGTAAGTGGTCCTATAAGACTCGTAAACCTTGTCAAAGATCTCTGCATAGCACATGGAGAGGAAGGTGAGGAGAAATAGAGTGTTCATCTTGATAGATTGCATTAGTGCCGTTTCTTCACTACAAATAGACAGAACAGCATAGAGTTATTCCAGCAATTCCCGTTTTAACATAATATGAACACTGCAAGTCCAATAATTGACATTTTGGTTCTATGATTATTAAAGAAATTATTTTTTTCTGATCCTCCAGTATATTTCTATCTGCATTACTTCAAGGTAAACCACCAATTATTCTTGCAGTGCAGAGCATGTTTTCTCCTGCAACACTCATTTCATGCAAATCATAAATAGGATGGTGGCAGATATAAAGAACCAAATATATAATCTCATATAATCTTGTGTCTTCTGAATGCAAATTCCAGATGACATTGTCTTTAGTTAAAGTCTTCACCCAAATGCTTCAACCATGCAGAACACAGTGTGTATAAAAATGAAACAAACTTTACATATCAACACAGTGCAGAACTTTCCGAGACATGTCCTGAGCACAATAGCATTATTAGAGCACTGTCATTCGCCAGCACAACAAAGCCTAAAGAGGGTAGCAGACTTACCATCTTACATAATATACAGTCCTAGCTACAGTAATAGCAAGCTGCATGTACAGATATTGTCACATATACATCTGAGCTAGAAAGGTACAGACTCTGTACACGCTCTCTCTCTCTCTCGCTCTCTCTCTCTGTCTCTCTCTCTCTGCAGTAATTCTGCTTGATCCTTTTTTCCTCTTCATTCATTTCAGAGTGCTGACGCACTTGCAGAGTGTGCCAGGTAGTAGTTCTGCAGTCAGCAGAACAAAATTGTCCTCTCTCTGCAGAGCAGCCCCCACCAATTCACCCCAGACCAGGCTGCAAATAGTCATTAGGCATACCAGGAATCCACCAATGATAAGATTAGGGAGAACGAACACATGTCCTTTTCTACAGCAGAGATATTTCAGCATATACTGTCTAGATTATATAAATAAAACCATACAAAACCTCCAAAAAAGAATAAAATAAAAACAATTGAATAGAACAAATCTGAAATTCAATACAGAAATCATATCATAAAAACTTCATATCAAAACTTCAAGATGCTTTTTTTATAATCATATGAGCTTTATAATAATTAAATGAGAAGTAGGGTCACCTGCCTATATTATAAATAATATAAATTATTATATAAATAAACATTTTTACTTTATATAAAAATACTTTAATTTACTTTTATATTAAGAAATTATTAAGTCATTAGGAAATACATACAATTCTAATATTTAAGGTCCATTACCATTTGCAATTAAAACAATTCCTATGTACTAGATGAAAAATCTTAGACATTTATAGATCTAAATAAGATAACAGATATGAATAAAAAATCAGATTATTTATAAATATAATGATTATAAATATTTTTGGTTAATATTTTACGCTGTCGCTTTTTTTTTAACTTCCCTATCTCATTTTATTCATCTTTGAGAAACGCTCTTTGTATCTTTTTAATATTCCAAACTCATTTAAGTCAAAGGTTCATAGTCATTAGGTATGGCAAACATTGACCTTGTCCAGTGTGTGAGCTGCAGGATGTTTAGCAATTCTTCCTAAATCATTAGCATTCATTTTACTTGTGATAAGTGTATGTTAGTAAGCTGTCTGACCAGTCTCTCATTTGAAGATCACATAAATAATATCACAAACAATATAACTTTCCTCTCAGAAATATTGCTAAAATATAAGATGTCACTACATGATGCAGAAACACTAGTTCATGCATTTGTTACCTCTAGGTTGGATTACTGTAATGCTTTACTGACTGGATGTTCCAGTAGGAGCATAAACAAGCTCCAGTGAGTCCAGAACACAGCAGCTAGAGTCCTAACTCGAACCAAAAGATACAAACGTATTACTCCTATCTTATCCACACTACATTGGCCTTTCTTAGGTAAAGGAACAGATGTGGAGGGTTCAAGGCCACAGAGTGTTTGGTTAACTAGGATGTCTGAATGCTGTCGCCTTACCTCCTTTGCAAGTCGCTCAGGTTTGCAGACTGTGGACTGGTAGGATGCTTTACATCCCAGGAAGTCCTCAGGACTGTGTCAACTTCTGGCTCTCACTTTTAGTTATGCTGTTATAGCTAGTCTTGCCAGAGTCCCTGTCTGCACTTTGCGCATAATTTACATTGTACATCACATGATTACAATCATACCTAATATTTTTCTCTTTTTCTCACCTCTCTCTCTCACAGAGAACACATTAACTTAAGCTCTTGAGTAGAAGCTCTTTGTGAATTGTGCTGCTACCACATAATTGGCTGCATATTTGGATATATGGATAAGTGCATAAATAAGCAGGTGTACAGCAGTGGTCTCTTGGCCTGCCATTCTACAACTAGAAAGCTGACTTCATCTCAGGTATATCTTCCTATTATTCTCTCCACTTTTTGGCACTAACTGAGACCGGGATCACTCTACAAAATGTTTCCATCAGCTGCTCTTTTTTCTGCTTATGTGTTTACTCATGCTAAAGTAGTATCTGGAAGGGCTGGTTGTACAGTTGCTGTTGTCCAAGAGATTTTGTTTCAGACCTCTTTACCTCACATCTCATCTTTTGAATATCATCCACCTATACTGACCTCTCCATTCAACCTTTTCATCATTGTCATCTACCACTCTCCTGGTCCCCTATAAGACTTTCCACACTGTCCTTGGAGACTTCAACCTCCCCTTTGACAAGTTCAAGAATTCTTGCCTTCTCCCCTTTCTGCATTATTTCTCCCTGACATTCAACAACTGTGCTTACAAAAGGGGGAAAATGTCTTGAAACTGGTCTTCAGAAATCCCTCTCCAGCTACAGAATTCAATGGTACCCCACTCCACATCTGCAGATCACCACTTGGTATACTTCACCATCACCCACCATATCTGCCTATGTCAGCTATTAGTACCGCTCTTCCACTTACCAAAACATCCACTCTATCTCCCCTTTCTCTGTAGCTTCCTGGACCATATCATCCCTTCCTGACCCTGATTCCTTTTTCCTCCCTACTGCTGGAGTTATCCACAAACACTTTCCTTAGCCTTGGAACTCGTCTGCCCTCAGTTTTTTAAAATCAGAGAAATTTAGTACCCAAATCCTAGATACTAGCTGTGTTGCAGAACAACTGAGGAGAAGCAACAACAGCAAGGACGTCTGCTAAGACTATATTTTATAGGGAAAACAAGCAAGATCCTCACAAGCTCCACAGCAGGTGAAGGTGAAGGTTCAGGAGTGGCCATCACAGTCTCCTGACCTCAATGTCATTGAGCCACTTTGGGGAGATCTCAAATGTGCAGTTTGTGCAAGAAAATAAAAGATTTACAGGAACTTGAGGCATTTTGCCAAGAAAAATGGGCATGTGGTTTTGGATTTTGTTTTCCCTTAATAATAAAATCCTTAATATGAAAACTGCATGTTGTGTTTACTTGGACACCCTATGAAGGCCTGTATGGTTTTTTTCCCCCATATTTGGACATATCAATTTTAGCAATACTTAGAGATTCATGTATTATAAATGAACAATTACAATTTTAAAACAACAATTTTAAAACTTTCTGTTAAATGTAATTTAAAAAAATGCAATTTATGATTTATGGTGAGTTATAAATTAGGACATCCCCACATTTTTTTCATCATATTTGGTACAAATGATTATAACATTCTTACTCAGCATTTTGAAGGAAGCTTTCCCTATATAAAGCTCAGGCATTTACTTTGGTGTGCTCCTGACTGTTAAAGTAAGAATGAACGCCATGGTGAGATTGAAAGAGCCGTCTGAGACCTTAAGAAAAAAGATTGTAGCAGCTTATGAGTCTGGTAAGGGATTTATAAAGATCTCCAAAGAATTCAGCCATTCCACTATCTGGAAAATAGTCTACAAGTGGAGGACATTCAAAACAACTGCTAACATGCCCAGGTCTGGCAGTCCAAGCAAGTTCACCCTGAGAGCAGACTGCAAGATGCTATTAGAAGTCAGCAAAAACCCTAAAATGTCATCACAGGACCTACAGCAGGATCTTGCTACTGTTGATGTTAATGTGCATGCCTCTACAATCAAAAAGAGACTACACAAGTTTAACTTTCATGGAGGTGTTCAAGGAGGAAATCTTTGCTGTCTAAGAAAAACATGTAGGCCATGTAAGACCAGGACTTCTGGAATAATGTTCTTTGAACAGATGGGTCTAAAATGTAATTATTTGGACACCTGAATAGAGTACATGTTTGGCATAAACCAAATACAGCATTCCAGGAAAAGAACCTCATACCAACTGTGAAACATGGAGAGGTGGAAGTGTCCTGGTTTTGGAATGCTTTGCTGCAGCAGGACCTGGCCAGCTCACCATCATAGAATCCACCATGAATTCTACTGCGTATCAAAGGGTATTTGAGGAACATGCAAAACCAACTGTGAAAAAATTAAAGCTGAAGTGGAACTGGACCCTGCAACATGACAATGACCCAAAACATACCAGTAAATACACCAAGGACTGGCTGAAAACTAAGAAATGCTGTGGGGTAACTTGAAATGGTCTTTACATGCAAGAAACTTCTCAAACATCTCACAGCTGAAAGAAATCTATGGTGAGTAGTGGGGCAAATTTTCATGTCAGAGACTGGCTACAAGAAGCGTTTCACTGAAGTTATTTCAGACTTTCTCATTTAAAATGTGCACACGTTCACACACACTACATATATAACATCTATATAAAAATATGCAGAATAAGGTGATTGCAAATTTAAGCAGACATGAAAAGCAGATGAATGCAAATAAATTAAAATAAATTTAAAAAAAGGAGAATTAAAGAATATCTAAATATTGGTAAGAAGAGAAGAGCTTCTAGTAGTTTGTATGGTGTGAGTGTTGTGAGTATAGGCAAAGTATTTCAAAGCTGTGAAGCTTATAATCGTACTGAGTGATTATTATCTCCATCAGCTGGAATTCTATGATGGCACATGGGTAGAAACTGTATATAATATTGAAAAGGTTACGTTTTCCTGTTATGTACTTTGTTATTTTCCTGATATCTAAGCAAACTAAGGGAAGCATAAGGCTCAATGTTTCTTCAATGAAAAATCCATTCATAGATTTTTTTTCTTTACAAAGATCTTTACAAATGACAAAGAAAGTTCTGTTGGAAAAAGGACCTCCACCCTGTTCCTGTGTAAATGGGTTAGGTTCACACCAGAGTCCACCCATCCTGGATGTCAGTTAGAAGTCTGTAACGTCATCCTCGTACCACCTTAGCGCACACAAAGACCTCTCAGTATCACTGAATACTGCACAGCAAGAAATTACTTGCTTCAATGCTGTGTACATCCAGACTTCTAGTCAATGCTTCTTTCAGTGACTGTATGTAAATCACTTAAAAAATAAGTATTACTCCATAATAATAATAATAATAATAATAATAATAATAATAATAATAATAATAACAATAATAATAATAATAATAATAATAATAATATATAATAATTTTTTTTTTGCATGGCACAAGTCGCACTGCAATGTGACAGTCAACAGTTCTTCCGTCTTTTCTAGCCTTTCTAGTGTGTCTAAATTAAATATCACAATCTCTCACAAAGAAGAGGACATTAACCTCACTATATATCATTATTATTATTATTAGTAGTAGTAGTAGTAGTAGTAGTAGTAGTAGTAGTAGTAGTAGTAGTAGTGGTAGTAATAACACTATTATTATTAGTGTTTTATTTATTTTATTGACATTTTTCTCACTAGCACAGACCTGTTCTGCAGTTCTTACTTTCTCTCAGTTTTTAGCTCATGAGCCCTTGGGGTCCACAAACATGTTAGCTCTCCTAATTTAATTGCTGTTCTCTTTCAATTAAATTCTACTGATTAAACGACAGAACGACATTTTCCTCAGGCGATGTAAATAGTGAATTTAGCTTTTCTAAGCCTGTTGAAAAGTTGACAAACCGCGCTAGCTTTAAAAATGGCCTATATGCAAATCCGAGCAAATAAACAAAGAGGATGAAAGTGAGAAGCCGTATATATATATGTCTTACCTCGACAAACAGGGAACTTGCGTCTGCTGCTGTACAATTTCTGAAGCGTTTTGTTTTTTACTCTCGCCTACGTCACAAGGTAATGACTGAAAAAAGCACACATCGCATTGCGTAGACTACTTATAATAGACTTACCATTCATCCTTTTTTACATTTGCCTCCACCGGAGTTGAACAGACTCGTGACGGCTGATGACAAGTCGTATTCATGACGTCCAATCAGACCCTTGCCTGTCTGCACGAGGGGGCTCGAGGCTGTTGCATGGAAGCACGTTACATGGGCACCAGGTTGCAGTATGTAACCTTTTAAAATCTGGCCAGTTGTTTAATCAGCAGTTGCTTCAAATTATTTTGTTATCCCTTTGCCAGATTTTAATGATGTACATTAACAAAAGCCCATATTGTCCATCATTATTATGATTAGGAAGTATAACAGGAGCTTTGTTCGCTGAACATTTTGCCTTCAGGGGAAATGATAAGCTGGAGGACTAAGACTGAAATCCACTGAGTCAGGAAAACTAACTGTAGTACATACACATATACAGTACCATACTACACCTCTGAGACTTTGGTACATTTCAAACAAAAATGTTTTGAAAATGTATTAATGAAGGTTATAATATAAATAATAATAATTTATATTGTATGTAAAATCTTAAATGTTTAAGAATAAGCCAAACAAACTTTAATTTGAAAATAAATAATAATAATAATAATAATAATAATAATAATAATAATAATAATAATAATAATAATAAAACAGAAAATAGGATTATTTCATGTTCTTTCTCAAATGCTGGTCCAGTTTAAACTCAACATGTGCTGTTTAAGGGCATATGAGTACCAGTACTGTTCACAATAAGGCTGCACAAAGACTCCTTTTTGAGGATCTGAGCAAGCAGCACCGCTGGAGTAATCATAGAAAACGGGTGGGGGAGCAAGCACAAGCATGTGCTCTGAACGATTGCTTATGTGGTAGTTTTACTTGGAAGCACAGGGTGGAAGTTCTGCTATTAAAAAGCAGGCACTGTATGTTGACTACAAGGTTTGATTCATTTGAGAAAACTTGACATTCTTTACTTCCTACTTAAAAATAGCAATGAAAGAAGACAGATGTTAACCTCCAAAAAAACTAATTTTGACTTAAAAGTTAAGCTTAAAGGTTAGTAATTAAATAATAGTTAAATGAAAACTGTCATAGAAAGCAACCAAAATATCTGTGAAATTTCAATGGACAAAATTAATAGTTATGTGGGAAAGTAATCTGATTTGTAAACCATGTTTGCTTATTAAGATAACATTCTCTGTAGGCCTGTGCACATTTGGGATTTGTTCATTGTTTTTGGGAAAAGCAGTTAGCAGTGAGCTCTGCTTTTCACAACATATTCCTGTCTTGAGGGTCTGAAAATTTTTACCAAATGCTTATGTATTCATAGCATTTTCAATATATGTTTATATCCCTGTTCCTTATCAAGTTGAGGAGTTACGGTAAAGGGCATATCAAGAGATAAAAGGAAAAAGGCCCATGGCACATAGATAAACATTTATCTTTTTAACAATGGTAAGAAAACTTCCTAATGCTCTATCTCAATGTCCTCATGTTGGCATGGTGTCATCCACCCTGATAAACTTTAAAATAACCCAGTACACCATCCCCCTAATTGTATATCAGGCAGCTACAGCTGTGCACTTATGCATCCTTGTCAAAAGCATTTGTTTTTGTCCTGTCCCTGAACCACACAGTATCAAGCAGATCAAACTTCTTCTTAAGTGTCTCACATTATACCGAATGCATACACAATGACTTAAAATCTCAGAATCATTGCACAGTCCCAACTATATCACCTTTAGTTCTTGCAATCTGTTGTTTTTGGATCTAGTGTTGTTGATTTTTTTTTGGTGTCACAACACAAGTGATCACCAAAAAATAACTACTTCCAGGTTATCCCATGTGATCACTGTCTATCAGGTCACTGTGATTTTAGCTGTAGTAAGATATATTTGTTATTTTTTGGCAAGATACAGGCTGTGAGGACTGTCAAAAATAAGCAGAGGTACAGTATAAAGCAAATATTGCTCTATAGCTGTTTTTATACTCTGTAGCACCAAGACTCATATCATGATTGCTTTTATCCAAGTAGACCATTCACTGCAGACTGGTCTTGCAGGTGAAAGTGGAAGACCCTTTTGGAATTTGTGAGCAAAGTGTTTACAATGGTCAAGTTAAATCTTTTTTGGGAATTTTTGAGAGACACTGGACCTACTGAGTTGCAGCAAGAAAATTCTGAGCTGTGCTTCTTCCTAGGATGCTAATTGGGTATCAGTATTGCATTTGCTTCACATAATCTAGGATTAATAAATGGTTTAAAAACAAGAAACAAGATATGCCTACAAATGAAAAACAGTCATTGTTGAAGATGTTTATGTGACAGTTAAGGAAGAAGTCTTGGATGACTGTGCTTATAAGATTATGCTTCGTAAAGAACCCCAGCACAGGAAAATCTGGTGTATATTTTGCATTTTTTTAGTAGCTAAAATTTTCGTCTCATTAAATTCAACAGAGAAAAGAATAGTTGAGATGGTGAGAAGATGATCGTTACTTAAGTAACAATAGGAGCAAACATATATTGTGGATGCGCCACAGCCATTAAATCTAACTAAATAGTGAGAAATTTTTTTATTCATAATTTAAAATTTAATTGTTTGACTATTGCTGTTGTCTCAAGTGATTGTGTCACCAGCTATTGTTTTTCTTGTTCAACCTGTATGAGATGTGGGTTTCTCTGTATACCACAGGTATCTTTATTTTTCCGGACATTCCAAAAAGTTGTACCTGCCATACAGTACCTGATGTTTGTGCAATGCCATTGACTGATTTTTCCTCTTTTCTCAGCTTCAAATTAAAAATTTCTCCCAAAGACAACTCACTGAAGTTTATGATGGCTTATCCTTTTAACAACAAATGCAGTCTTCACAGGTGAAACTAAAGGTTAAACCCAAAAGTAGATGTTCAGAGCTATTCTTTTAACTCATGAGATCTCATCTCTTGATCTCAAACCCAAATGTCTTTACTCTGCAGCAAAACAAATGAATTGGCTTTGCCATTCCTGTAGTTTCAGGGGTGAAGCTTTGATTCAATTTCTTCATTTGTAATTCATGATTAAATTAATTCAGTTCTGATGACTGCCTTCACAACAGTTGATTTAATGCTATGAGTTTGAATAGGAGTTTTTGTAAGAGCAGGCTAACTATTAACTTACCTGCATTGCTTACATTAACCTTAAAAATTAAATTGGCCACATCGATACTATATTAACACCCTGATCAACAACTCACCATAATTATATTCACTGCTTATCATAAGTACTGCATTATCAGAACTGTCAGTCATCACATCATCTGTACTGAATATTACACACTACTGCTGCTGTATATTGTAGAAAAAGCATAATATTGCACAATATTGTTATTTGCACGCCCACACTTTATGTGCATAACTGATCGTTCATATTCTATATTCATATTTTATATATTTTATTCATTCTATATTCATATTTTATACTCATTCTGTCTATATTGTATCTCAACGTGTTCATTGTTTTCTTGTATAGTTTGTATAGTATAGTGTTATTTATGTCTGTACTTTTGAGAGTCACAAACTGCTGGAACCAAATTCCTTGTGTGTGTCAACACACTTGGCCAATAAACCTGATTCTGATTCTGATTCTGAACCTTAGTAGCTTGTTGGCTAGTTATGCTAATGTGGAGCCTAGCCATGTTATTTAACAAAAATATGAAAAAGTTAGTTATAATGTACAACTAGCTATCATACCAATGGACTACGATGTTTTGTTATGCTTGCAGATACAGTAGCTAATGTCAGTTAGTAGTTGTGTAACAATTAGCTGTCAAATACAATCCTGGCTATTAGTATTTTTAGTAGTTTTTTGTTTCGATGATCAAAATTCTAAACAAGGTGCCTGGATCTGATCTGTTTCTTTTTTTTTTTCATTTCTTCACATTGATTCAACCCAAAAATAATCAGTCCTATTTGTAGGAACATTAAAAATCTGGATGTTTCGTCTAGGAGTTGTTGTGTTAAATCTATTATGAACTCAGATTTACCCTAATTCAAGAGTTGCTCAAGAGCTCCTGGTTACACAACTCCAAATGACTGTATATGACTGTAGAAAGGATACTATTTATAATCACACTGTCCGGTAAATGCTGGTTTATAATCACACTCCCTAGTGTAAATAATGTTTTAGAATTACACTCTTCAGTATTACCCAAATGAGGATGGGAATTTAATGAGGTTTCCTCATTAGAGGTAAATATTAATATTAATTTAAATATAAGTCTAATATTAATATTAATAAAAAAAATTTTGTGTGTACTAGGAAGACATCCTCATTTTCTTCCACTCTCTGGAGGATCACATTCAACGCACCTTCTCATTGCTCCAGCGACTCCTCCAAAGCCATCTGTGTGTGAAGGCTAAGAAGTCTGAGTTCTGCATAAATGAAACCACCTATATGGGATTCATACTCTTGGCTGGGAGCATGCGGTTGGACACTGACTGAGTCGTGAAAGACTGCCCACTACCCACCACACACAAGCAGCTACACCATTTCCAACTTCTACAAGAGATTCATTCATGTACACTGTATACAGCTCCATCCCTGCCTCACCTCCACTCACAGTCCATTTTCCTGGATTTTTTAAAACAAGACATGTCTTCATCAAAGAGTGGAACCACTGGTTTTCAGGAGCTCTCGGTTGCACAACTGCAAACTGTTGTAGAAAGGAGATTATTAACATTGACTTTTACTGTCCAGTGTCACCCAAATAAGGATGGGTTCCCTTCTAAGCCTGGTTCCTCTCAAGGTTTCTTCCTCAAATAATCTCAGGGAGTTTTTCCTTGCCACCATCGCCACCGGCTTGCCTTTAAGAGGAGGATCTGCCAAGCCACTTTCAACCTGAAGACCCCTGCTGACTGCCTCTCAGGTCAAGTGTTCCTCCTGGATCTTCCTTTTCTCAGGCGCTCCAGTGGTGCCATAATTTATGTTTGATCTGTCACCCGGCCATTTCAGACCTGCAGCAATGTTTCTGGTGGGTTCCAGGGCTCCTACTGCTGGTTATCTTCATCCCTTGCCAGTTTCTCGCCAACCATGGATGCACATCTCCCTAAACTTTATTAGAGGTGTACCTCCTCAGCCAGAAGCACACCCATACTCACAACAGTTCTCCAAGATGGTTCTCACTGGTTCTCTAGGATGGTTCACTTTATGCCTCTACCTAAGTTATTGTCTGCCAAGGATAGTCTTGCTCCAGCAGGTTCTCCGGCTCCATGGGATTCCTTGCAACATAGTTTCAGACCGTGGCCCCCATATCACCTCTTTTGGCAACAAGTTCTGTCAGCTCTTGGGTGTCTCCCTCAACCTATCGCCTGGTTTTATCCCCAGTCCAATGGCCAAACCAAGCAGTTAAACCAGAAGCTCGTGACTAGCCTCCCCATTCTGTGTGCCGATAACCCTCCATTCTGGAAGACAGTGGCAGTGTGTATCAAACACCCTAGAGTGCTTTGGATCCACCCCATCTTTTTTCGATTCAAGCACATTTAAGCTTGCTCACTGGTCAGCTGTCAGCTCATGCTGTCAGCTCGCACTAATCATGCTTTCATGTCTGTGATGTCAGTTATGGGTGTGTGACATCAATTCCAGGTCAGTGATCATCTTGGGGAAGCACTACCAGGGCAGCCACCATTTTGTACCAGGTGGAATGTGTTCTTCACCAGTTGGATGATCCAAGATGGCAGCACGGCAGTAGCATGCAGCGGCCACTCCGGATACAATATGGTGCTGTTTGTGTTTTTTAGCCCGAATATTTGTGGTGTTTATGTATATAACTGCCAGAAGTTAGTACAATGCAGAAATCGTGTGACAACCAACCTGCATGATGACATGGCTCAGCGACAGAGTTCCGGATGCTGCCATTCAGCTAGATAGGCTCACCTCATTTCGTGCAGACAGAAATGCAGCTCTGTGTAGTAAGGCTCGTGGTGATGGTGTGTGTGTTCAACATGATGGTGTGTGTGTTCATCAACATGAAATGGTGCAAGAACTCTGTGCTTGTTTCTGGTTACTGCTCATCGTTAGTGGAGATTGTGACTATTAGATGATAGTCACAATGCTAAACGCGCTAATGCTAAAGCCACGATATGTGCACTCTATGAGGCTATTAGCGATCTGCAGAATGTTCACCCCGTCGGACTGTTTATCTTCGCCGGAAATTTCAATCATGCAAATCTCAAATCAGTGATCTCTAAATTTCATCAGTATGTGGACTACTCAACAAGAGGGGAAAACGCTGGATCTTGTTTACACAAACATTCCTGGCGTGTATCATGCAGGGCCCCGCCCCCACCTTGGCAACTCAGACCACATCTCTGTTATGCTAATTCCAACATACAGGCCACTCATCAGACGCTCTAAAGCAAGTGAAAACCTGGCAAGCAGGAGCCACCTCTGCTCTTCAGTACTACCTTCAGTGCACTGATTGGAACTTATTCAGGGAGGCTGCAACCAACGGCAACGCCGTCAACTTGGAGGAATACATGGCATAAGTGACCACCTACATTGGCAAGTACATTGATGATGTGACCTTCTCCAAGACCATAACCACACGCTCCAACCAGAAGCTGTGGATGATTGCTAAAGTGCTTGCACTGCTGAAGACTAGAGACCTAGCCTTCAGAACAGGGGACAGGGCAGCCCTAAGAACAGCAAGGGCCAAACTGTCCCGAGCCATCAGAGAAGCAAAGTGCACACATGCCCAGACAATTCACAGCCACTTCCATGACAGTATGGACACCCGGCGCATGTGGCAGGGCATACAGGCAATCAAAAACTACAAGACAGCTTCACCTGCCTGTAATAGCAATGCCTCCCTCCCAGATGTGCTGAAAGAATTCTACGCTCGGTTTGAGGTGCAGAACAACGTAGCGGCAAGGAAGACCATCCAACGATCAGGAACTCATGCAGCGTTACCCCAAGGAAGGCAGGTTGCTGAGGGAATGCACGGAACAGTTAGTGGATGTCTTCACTGACATCTTCAAACCTCATTTCCCTGAGCAGCGCTGTTGTTCCTGCATGCCTCAGGACATCCACCATTGTCCCTGTCCCAAAGAAGTCCACAGTGTCCTGCCACAATGAATATCGTCTCGTTGCACTCACACTCATTGTTATGAAGTGCTTCAAGAAACTCCTCATGTGGCACATCAAGACTCAGTTACCACCCTCACTGGACCCGTACAGTTTGTGTATCATCCAAACCGCTCCAAGGACGATGCCATTGCCATGGCCCTTCATTTAGCCCTTACCCATCTGGACAATAAAGACGCTTACGTATGAATGCTGTTCAGCATTAAACACAATCATCCCTCAGTACCTGATTGCGAAGCTGAGCCTGCTGGGACTCAACACATCCCTATGCAACTGGATCCTGGACTTCCTGACGGAGACCTCAGTCAGTCCGGATCAGGAACAGCATCTCCAGCACCACCACACTGAGCACTGGAGCCCCTCAGGGCTCAGCCCACTGCTGTTCACCTTGCTGACTCATGACTGTGCAGCAATGCACAGATCGAACCATATCATCAAGTTTGTCGAAGACACGACTGTGGTGGGTCTCATCAGCAAGAACGACAATTCAGCATACAGAGAGGAGGTGCAACAGCTAACCGTCTGATGTAGAGCCAACAACCTGTCTCTGAATGTTGATAAAACTAAAGAGATTGTTGTTGACTTCAGTAGAGCACAGAGCGACAACTATCCGCTGAACATTGACAGATAATCTGTAGAGATCGTCAAGAGCACCAAATTTCAAAGTTCATCCAGTGGAGAACTTCACCTGGTCACTCAACACCAGCTCCAAGAAAGCCCAGCAGCGTCCCTACTTCTTACGAAAAGCCCATCTCCCTCTGCCTATTCTGACCATGTTCTACAGAGGGTCCATTGAGAGCATTCTGAGCAGCTGCATCACTGTCTGGTTTAGGGACTGCACCATCACGGATCGCAAGACCCTGCAGCGGACAGTGAGGACAGCTGAGAAGATCATTGGAGTCTCTTTTCTGTTTTGCACACTGTTTTTGCTCTTTGCACATGCTGTCTCACATTTCAGTTGATTGCTGTTTTGCACAATACTTTACAATAATTTATGTAAGTGCTGCTATAATACTGTGTTATTCCAGTATTTCTGCACATGCAATATTGATTGAATATACAGTATTTACACTGGTCAACGCTGTTTTTGTTTTTTGTGTATTGTCTTTTGTGTAATGTCTTGTATTTTTTGTCCTGCACTGTCTTTTTGTCTTGTCTTGTTTGCACCAGGTTGCACAGATGCACATTACATGGCTAGGACTACTTACTAAGTCCTTAACACTGTCTTTGTTTTATGTAGCACCGTGATCCTGGAGAAATGTTGTCTCATTTCACTGTGTACTGCAACAGATATATATGGTTGAAAGGACAATAAAAGCTTCTTGACTTGACTTGACTTGACTTGAGATGGTCTTCTTAGTTTGCATTGCACTCCTGTTAAGTCATCTGGGATTCGTTCCTGTTTCTGTTCTGCCTGGATTGACTTTACCTGTTTTCGGTTCATGACTTTGTTTGCACTGTCACATTTCTGCCTGGTTTTGACTCTACCTGCTCACCTCCTGCATGCCTGGTTTGACCCTGCCTGTTTCTACACTTATTGTCTCTGCTTGCCCTACTGTACATTGCTCTGCCTGCTTCTGATTCACATTAATTGACCCTGAATTCTACCTGCCCTGTGTTGCTCTGTCTGCCTGTGATTTGGATTATTAGACTTTGTATGACTTTGATTTCTGTCTGCTCTGCATTGCCCTGTTTACCTGTGATTTGGATTATTTGACTGTTTGCTACATTGGCCTCTGCCTTCCCTGTACTGTGCCTGTGCCCATTAAAGACTTTGAACTTCTGTCTGTGTTCTGCATTTGGTTCCTCACCTGCCAGTTCTGACACAGAGTGCGCAATATGGAATCCATATTCAGAGTTTAATAAAGAATATACAGAGCAAACACTCCAAAGTGGTTATGGAAAGGGCAACAAAGAGGAAAAGTGGCCAGGGGCAGTTACCAGTATATAACATTTTATATAGTGCATCTCTCAGAGAGACAATGTTGTGCGTACATGCCTTTTTATTAACTTTTTTATAAACTGTTTTTTCCAAGAAAGATCAACTTTGGAATATTTGCACAAAAAGAAGGAAAGCATGCCAAATTAATATTCATAATGTGTTTCTCAGATACGGTAAGGATAAAAGCAGACCAAAACGCAGGGATAACAAGTAAAAAAACACACACTTTATTAACAAAAACAAAGAAACAGACAGGGAAAATAAATACACGATCACTAGAAACAAGAAACAGCAAACCATGAAACAAAAACCAACACACAAAAGACCAGGACTCAATCCCAAATCAGGCAATTAGGGAAAAGTCAAACATTGTATTTTATGTTAAAATTGAAACATGTTTTGCTTTGTCAAATGACAGATGTAGCAGAATACAAAAATCCAATAAGCCATTTGATGTTTAACAAAAGACTTTAGTTAAGTTATAAGTATTTATTTTTTGATTCTCATTCCCCAGATTCTGGCAAAAAGCTGTACAAATCAATTGTCATACAATGGTTTCAATACAATAATATTCATAAATCCAGATGTAAATATAATAAAAGGATCAGCTATATAAATCAATAACATTTGAGAGTATTTACCATTATTGGATGATAGATGCAAATGTAATCAATACTTCACAACAGAAATTATATTTGCTTGGATTTTATCTAAATGACAAGTTACTGCACATTCATCAAATGTCTTTGTGGCGTAAAGCAGTAGTTTGACACTGTCACTAGTTGGCACCTCTAGAGGGAGCTCTCTCTCTATTGAGGGAGTAGTTGAAACATTGAAACCTCCATTTGAATCAGTAAAAAATAAGTGAACTTCTTTGTTTATTTCATTACTTTCCTTTTCCTTTGTTTTATTTCATTACTTTCATTACACCCTATTTATACACATCTATTTTCTGCATAGTGTCTCCTTTTTAAGAAAAACAGTGAGGGGGAGCAATTGATCTTAGCGATACACCAATATAGGATTTTAATATCAGTAGATCAACTAAATTGTTACGTTGTTATGTTTGTTCACTAAATAAATACTAGGATACTTAGAAATATACTTAGAAATATACTTTAATGTCTTTTAAGTGCACAGATTAATTTTAATATTATTTTATTTACAATGTTTTTAAAATTGCCATTTTATGATAGTGTTTATTACCAAAATGTTGTAACAAAATTCATGAAACACAAAAACTATTACATAAGAGCTTCTGTTATAACTTTGAAATTTTATTTTCCATTTTGTTCCTTTCAGCATGCTTGTAAGCCTTTAAAATTGTTAACTTTAAATTGTTTTTACATTCAGCTTGTTTAACTGGTTTAATGTGTTGAGTACAGGATATTTAGTCATTCTTCCTGGCAATAGTCATTAGTACTTTTATTTGTGAGTATTTTAGTTCCCTGTCAGAGCAGATCTTTGATATCCAAACATTAGAGGGGATAGTGAGAGTGATAGCAGTGTAGTTTATATAGGGAAAAGTCTGTGTCAAAGCATTATGCATTAGACCAAACCACTACAGAGTGTATGAATGTACGTGATGGCGTTATATGGAGGCTTAATTAGAAACACACACATGCAAGGTAATTAAATGAGTTAGAGATTCACTGCCTGCCTGTTTTCATTGACATGGTGCCAGAAGTGGCCAGTACAGAGAAAACCATATGTTCAAGAATGCCATCAATTAAACTATCAGACAACTTTATATTTGACAAGGGGTATGACGTCCTGAGGATAGAAAGAGAATTCTCATTTTATATTGGGAGGTCCACTGTACATACTATTGTGAAATAAATTGGCATAGACATGGGACTTGGCACAGGAGCCAAGCGTTTTGACAATTAAAACAAGTGCTCATGACCTCACCAGTATTAGCATTTTATGAGATAATGCCAGCATTTATTTGGTAGTGCTCCTCCAACAACACAAGGATTGCTTGAAACCACAAGACTGCTCACAAACAGTGACCAGACAACTGTCTTGCATGGTTCTGGACATGCAAACATATCAACAGATATCTGAGTGGGATGGGGAATTCCAGACACAACAGGAACCATAAGGTCCATTTAATAAACTAATCTTTAGGTAAAACAATTGTGATAGCATTTACTGTAAGGTTGAGCTCTCACTGCAACACCAGGTTTCACGATATTGAGACTGTGTATGTTCCCTAAGCTAAATAAATATCTAGAAACACTCATCCCCGATTAGCATAAAATTAGATCATAGTGAACAGATCTCATTCTAACATTAACATTCAGATTAAATGTAGGCAATGTAGTCATCTGGTCAAGTAATCAGACACCATTATCTCATCTCATTTAAAATGTTTGTTTTAGACATAAAATATGCACTTTGTACTGTGTTAAACATACGTTTACATCTGCAACTGTAAGGAGGTTTATGAATAGTCTCCTGGTTCCTTCATCGATAATTAGATCGTTCTCTTTAGATATGCTAAATCAACATAGTATGGTATTAACTTCCACTGCTATGCTGATAACACACAGTTATGTATTTCAGCAAAGGCAGATGAAAGGCATCAGCTTTAAGAGATTGAAGAATGTGTAAAGGACAAAAGGACTGCTTAATTCTGACAAGACAGAAGTGCTTATAACTTAAACCACATGCAGCCAGAAGTAAGCTATCTGATTAAAGATCCAGAGTAACTCTGGATGGCCTTTCTCTTTTGTCAATAAAAGTAAAAGACCTTGGTGTGATTATTTACTCCAGTCTTTCATTTGAAACTCAGGTAGATTTCACTTTTTAACCGAATATTCTTTATTCTTTATTTATCATCCTAAGATAATAAATATAATGTCACTACAGTAATGCCTTACTGTCTTGATATTCCAGTAGGTGCACAAAACCCTGCAGTTATGGAACTGGCATAGAATGTTTTTTTGTGAACTGGATGTTTGATTGTTGGTCCATGACCTTTACACAAAGCTAGCAGCTTTATACTGTCATAGCTACTTTTGGGTCCCTGAGTTTCAGAGTCCCTGCTTGCACTCTGTGTACATTATACTTAAACAATATGCGCTCACAAGCATGCCTACTACCCTGTCTCTCTGTGACTCGGTTGAGTGCATCTCTCTCTCTCTCTCTCTCTCTGATGTTCCTGACCTCCTTTGTGTGTCCTTCTCTGCTTTCTTGGCCTGCATCCTAATGCCCTACCTCCGGTTGAAGTCTCATCACATGGAAGATGCTGGAAGGAGGTATATGAGACTGCTGTGGATAGTACCAATTGTAGACCATAGCAGTGGCTTTGAAGTTTATTGCAGTTTCCACGATTAGTTTCACCATCATTGCTGAAATTGATGCAGATCTTCTGCGGCAACCACAATTTTATGCACCCCGGCCCTATTTATCCCGGCGTCAGCACGCATTCCTTGCCAGATGGTCACTTTTGTCACTGTTTATCGACCTGGATTATTGCCTGACCAGTTTGGTTGTGCCTGCCTGTCAGTTTTGGATTATTGGACTGTGTTTAAGATTTCTGCCTGCTGTTTTTGAACTCTTCGTGACTGTTGCTGGGTTTTTACCTGCTATCTCATCACTGTTCATTCTTCCCTGTTTTCATTAAAGACTCTTAACTTGAACTCTTTTCTGCGTCCTGCATTTGGGGCCACAGCTGCCATTCCTGACAAATTATGCAGATGCGTATACTTATAAGTTGCTCAACAGCTCTTAATTATCCGATTCCACTTAACTATATACAGTCGTTGAAAGTAAATTATTAATAATCACACACTCCGGTGTCACCCAGATGAGTCTAGTTCATCTCAAGGTTTCTTTCTATTTTCATCTCAGCTAGTTCTTTGAAACAGTTGCCTCTGGCTTGCTCATTAGAGATAAATATAAATTTACTTTTCATTTTTATTCTAAATTTTTATGTTCCTATAGAGCTGCTTTGCAACAATGACAATTGTTAAGTGTTATAGAAATAAAACTGAACTGAATTTAATCATTCCACATTTGTGAGCATAATGTAGTTCACGTTGAAAGTGTTGAAAGTTTATTAAAAGTTTATTAAAAGTGGGTTAAAAGAAATGACAGGATTGTAGATAGACAGTTTTTTTTGATTGAGGGAAGTAGTTTTACATTCTTATGTAATCAGTTGGTAAGTTTGAGATTGATGTACTTTGAGTTACAGTTTCATAGTATGTTTTTGATACTTCATCAGCAAAGAAGAATAGTGGACATAAATCAAAACTTAATAATAAGGAATGCTGACTAGGAAGGATTGTGTCCAAACAATACAGAACTAATGTTGCAAAGAACTTTACAATGCCAACATCCATGTAAGAGTTGCAATTGCTAAACCATTAATCATACACACCAATGAAAAAAATGTGAAAAAGATGGTGTCATGATCATAAAACCTGGACAGCTGAAGAATGGAAATGGTCTAATAAATGATAATTTACATAATTCAAAGTAAGTGTACAACTTGGACTGTCTGGTTTCATCTGTCAAATATGGGTTGGATCTGTTTGCTTGGCCTGGTTGATGAACAGTAGGTCTTAGATTATGATTTCTTTGCATAGTGCTTTTCAGCTTCATTTCCAGACAAACTTAATCTAAAATGTGTTAGACATAATATATGCACTTTGCAACATTACTGCGTCAAATGAATGTTTATGTACTGCATAGAGGTGTAGAAGTATCTTAGATTTTCTAATGATCTTTAGATTGGATCACCATCTGACCCCACTGATCAGGTGACTAAATATTCAGAGTCAACATTCTACTACATTTTATATGTAGCTCCACTTTTACAGTAAAATAATTAGTGACCTTGCACCCTAGCACCCTGATATAACATTCACACATGCACATTAAAACAGATCACAACATTTTGTTGCACTTATGGTCAGATTGAAGCCATCTTTTGCTCAGGTTCTGTCTGAGGAGTCTTTGCAGGTATTGCTACTGTTCAAACCAAAATGCTAAACATTTAAACAATATGCTAAACAACCCAGGGCCTATTTTTGAGCATATTGCTTGAAAAAGGCATGCTCAATTCAAAATAAGTATATCTCAAAAACTACAAGATGTATTTGAATTATTCTTAAGAGTAAGAGAAGATTGAACAATTGAATAATTGCCATGCTTGGTGTTGGAATTATGTTTTGTTTATGTGGAAAACTTGTAGTCTTATAGCTGAGCTTCTTCCCATACTTCTGGTTTGCTGCATGTGTAGATACATTCAGGCTTTGTATGCTTAAGAAAGGACTTTGTTGCTGGTATGCAAATGCAAGCTCTGACATAAGAAACCCTATTCATTTGAAATAAGCAGGAGAATGCATATAATAATACAGACCTCCTGCATATTCTTATACAATTCCATCAAGAAATTTGAGTGTTTGTATTCTCATTCTGTAACAAGGAACAGATCTAATTATTTTTATCAAGTGTTCAATATTGTTCCAACCCTCAATCACTGAATAGTAATTTAGGCATGGAAACTTATCTATAATTACTTCAACTGCGTGTGGTACAAGCATAAATTTCTTGTGCAGAATTTGAATTTTAAAATTTAAACGACAAAAGGACATGAGTAAATATAGCTTAGTGCAGGTGAATTGTACATACAGCGCCCTTCAGAATTATTGGAACTGTTTAGGGGACCAACAAAATGCAAAGCTGACTATATAAAAGAAATAAATACAGAGGAAAAGTCCAAATTTCATCTAGGGTTACAGTATATTCAGCTTTGCCAGTCAGCAAAAAGAGTACATGAGAATTTAGACAAAAATCTAGAAAAATTGTGTCCAGGAGATAAAACCGGTAGATTTCGCTATAATTCTCTATGATGCCTATAAGAAATGACAGCAACACGTCCACCTCAGCCATGTGAGTAATACTAATAATATCTATGTGCATTGCACTATTTAAATAGTAATGGGCTATGCAATAAAATAAAACAATAAAGATTATTGAAATTACAATTAACAAAATATTATCAACTCAACTAACACATATACAGAAAAAAGAGGAAAGCACACACAAATGTATTGAATATTTGAAAAATAATGATAAAAACAAATACAAACACCTTTATTATGTTTTTTTTATGTCAAATAGGAATGCTAAAATGTCTGTTGTCGGATGTTTCACATCTAGGCTATATATGTAATGTCCTGCTTTAATCTACAAATTGATTTTTAAATAATGTGTCAGAAACATGAAGGAAATTAGATGTCATCAAACAGGTCATCAGGATCTGGACTTCCTTGTGTAGGCTGTTGAAATGGAACTTTACTCACTTCTGCTTTGGTTTCTTCAAGCACATCATTCCTATAATTAGAATTAATAAGTACAGTCACAATAATAATTTAATCAGGATTTTTAAGAACCTGCTTTTAACATTTGCCTTAATTCTTAATGACTTTTTTTTTTGATAAAAAACTTAGTCCAGCTGACTGTTCACGGGTGTAATCAGTTTATGTTAACAACGATGAGTTAATCATTCCACACCTGTTTATCCACATACGTAATATATGTGTAGTTTTAACATTAACATAAAAGACACTGAAATAATAAGTGAAGACTGGAAAAAATGTTTTGAAATCAAGTAACAAACGGCATAATTAAAATGCAGTGAAAATGACATTCAAATTAATAATTAATTCTACAATTTAAAAAATGTATAGAATATAATATAGAAAAGTGTTCAGACTGCACATAAAATAGTGCAGTCTCAACAAAAAAAAAAATACTAAACCTTTACAATTTATAAAAACAGGTATGTCTGATCAGAGCAGATATTTCATGTATTCATGTATTTCATGTTCATATTATATGTAATATATATCCACTGTATGATCAAAAGTAAATGTTTACCAGGATAAATTGTTTTCTTTGTTATGATTGATATCTGACTGACAGCACTACAAATAGCTGCAAATCTATGACCGCTAAATTGTTTAATGTCTTGGTTAGAGAGGGAGCTCATATTTAGTTAACTCAAAGATTTGGAAATGTGAAAAAAAAAAATGTACCCAAGAAATTTTCGTAATCTGCAAACGAACCTTTTATATACAGTCTAATTAGTACTACCCAAATTGGAAGGATCCTTTTGCATGCTTTTAAAATACATTCTTAAAATACAAAAAAACCCAGCAAAGCTAAAAGTTACGTATGTATGACAATCAGAAGTGCATTTTATATTCTAAGTTGCAAAAGTGAGGATATTACCTTAAGTTCTGTCTCTGTCCCAGAGCTGGTCTTTTTGTCTGAGATTTTGAGGGCTGAATGCCTCGTTGACGCCTTTTTCGGCTTGGGGCTACATCCGCAATGTCATTTAGACTGTCATCCATGGGGCTGTTTGCCAGCACTTTGAATAGAAGAATCAAGCATGTGTGAAATATAAATTTATTAAACTTCTTTTTTTTCATAGTTACCTAGCTACCTATTAGTAGTGCAAGCTCCACATAGGGAACCGACAATAGCAACCATACATGAAATACGTTTTTAGTTAGTTATGAAACAAAGAGGAAGGAGATGCTGAATCATAAACCAAGGGTCTACATCTGACACTTCCAATGCTTGCAAAACATATCTTTAACATATAACCCTTTTTTCTCCTCATTGTCTTTTTCTAGCCTAAGCTAAGCTCCTATATTATCTGTCATGTCTGCCTCTAGGGACATAAAAAATGTTTTTTCTTGCATGTTTTTACAAAGATCATATAACTTCGGATAAGCGGTAGAAGATGAATGAATGAATGAATGAATGAATATATATATATATATATATATATATATATATATATACACACATATATATACACATATATATATATATATATATATATATATACACACACACATACATATATATATATATATATATATATACACACACACACACACACACACACACACACACAGTGATGCCTCGAGATACGAGTTTAATTCGTTCCGTGACTTTGCTCGTATCTCAAAACAATTTTCCCTGTTTAAATGCATTGAAATCCCATCAATCCGTTCCAGCTCGCAAAATTCCACTCCAGTTGTTTTGTTTATGTGTTTTGAATATGAAAAATGTACAGTGCCTGTATTTATAAATGACAAATATTGTATAAAAACTTACAGTAGTAAAAGAGAATGTTAAAAAAATAAACTGGTTTTACTTTACGGAAGATGCGCATGGAGGTTGAGGGAGGAGTAAACAGGAGGAATTTTGTCTCGTACGTACACTTTCACCTTCGTTCACTTACTCGCTACTGTACACTCTTAATGCTACTTTATACTTAAATGGAACTTAACTAAACTTCACTAAAATTAACGAACTTAAATCAAGCATCACGTCAGTTCTGGCAGGCCACGTCGTCAAGCGTGCATCAGCTGTTAATCAGCTGTCCACGACGCGCACCAATCCGGTTACGACGACCATATAAATTCCAATTCATAGAGCCGCTCTAGCGCTTCGCTGCTGCTGCGATCTAAACTCCCTCCTCCAACCCCGACTCCACCACGCCGGAACCTGTGTTCCTTGTTCCAGTTTACGTCATAAATCTCCACATATTTTTCTCTCTCTCTCCCCAATTATTTAATTATTTATTTATCAATTCATTCATTTATTACTTTCCAAATCCGCGTAAGCGAGCATATCGAATACTATGCATGATTAGTGGTTCTGTTATACAGGGGTCTATTCTATTTTCGCTGCTTTCTCCGACTCTGTCCGTGCATGCGCACGGACGGGCGCGTGGATTCTTGCCCAGAACAGAACCATACCGCCAACACTAACTGTATGCATATCATCTAATAAATTTTCTTTTGACAAAGTGGTCCTGACAGAACTGAAATTCTCTTAACTTAACTGAACTTAATTGCTACAATTTCTGTTTTCTTTACATTAATTTTGCTTAATTTTCTTCATCGCTTTTCTCTTCACTTGTTTTTGCCTTTTTTGTCACTCTTTCCTCACTAACATCTGCCGGTCGTTTTAATAAAAACCTGTCCGGTCGGTATATCAGATGCGGTGTAGTCGCACAAGTTAAATTTTTTTAACAGATCCAACGCTTAAAACGGATCCGAAAATTACGGATCCGCAGATGGTCGGCACCTCACGCAGCGCCTTTGCGACTCTCCATAGGAAATTAATGACTTCCTGTTTATCGGCCGTCGTTTGACGTGTGCAGTGGAAAGGCGGCATTAACCGAGTGAGACGTGGGAAGCTGAGGCGGGGGAAACAGAGCACACGTGGTTGTTGGGATCTTTGTTTCGGCGGCGCGGCTCGGATGCTCGTATCTCAAAAATTTGCTCGTATCTCAAGCCAAAAATATGGTCGAATCACAGCTCGTATCTAAAAAAAATTCGTATGTCAGAGCACTCGTATCTCGAGGCATCACTGTATATATATGTCTGTCATGCTTGTGCATTTCCCTAAGCCAGGGGTCGGCAACCCACGACTCCCTGTAGATTTGGAAAATAAATATTAATTACATTTTTTTAGTTAGTTTTTTAAAAAATGTAATTCTAAATTCTAAGATTATGATGCTCTTGAAACATTAAAATAAACCGTGTTTCATTTTTTTGTCGCTCAAAATATATACGTCATAACTACCGACTTGCGAAATCTGCCGGCGTGAAATTGAAAATTTCATCCAATTCAGATCAAGATTTTCAACCCCAGGTAGGCAAACATGGATAAATGCAAGAAAAGAAAAAACGATATATGCAGTGTTATCTTCATTTTAGATGTCAAAAGGGTTTTGTGGCTCCCTGTGTTTTTTTTTCTGTGGGAAACAAGTACAAATGGCTCTTTGAGTGTTTAAGGTTGCCGACCCCTGCCCTAAGCTAAAACTTAGTTTAAGCACCTTTCGATTTTGTTACAGCATTCAATCTTATTTGGGTAAAAGTCAATCAGTTTGGCACATATTGACTTATCAATATTTTGCCATTCTTCCCCCCAAAAGCATGCCAACTCAGGACATGTCCTGTATACAGCCCTCTTCATGTCACCCCACAAATTTGTGACTGGATTTACAACTGTATTCTGGCTGGGCCATTCCAAACCTTGATCTTCTTTTGGTGAAGCAATTCTTTTTTTTTTTGATTTGTGGGTGTGCTTTGGAACATTGTCATGCTGGAAGGCGAAATTCCACTTTATCTTTAGTGTTTTTTCCTGTAAAATGGTTCTTAGTGTTTTTCACTTTAATATATTGGTTACAATTTCACATAAACATAGGAAAAAACTCTGACAGGATTTATCTTGGTTTAATTTTTTCTACACAACAAAAACCTGCCATTTAAATATGGGTGTGTAGAATTTTTTTTAACACCGAAGATAAACTGTAATGTAATGTAATATACTCATAATACTGATATAATGTAATGCTACTCAACCTTGATTGCTTGGTTTCAGATTCTGAGTTTTTGGATCCCCATCCTCTTCCTCATCTGTGGTGTTTCCATAGTCACTGTTTTCAAGTTTCTCATCTACATGCTCTTTTTCTCTATGACCGGCCTCCCCTTTCTTCCAGCTGGGAGGTGGAAAAAATGCATCATAGAAAGTGTACATTAGTGCACCATTTAAGTTGAGACTACAAAGTATTTCTCAAAATCTCTATGGATAAGGGTGTTGGTGAAATACTGTAAATGCACTTTATAGAGCTGGGTCAGACACAGTATTAAAGTAGAACACAGACCCCTGGACATTTTTAAAATACTTATATTAGCAAAATGCTAGTATTAGTAAATTTATATGCCTTTTTTGCATCCAGGATTGGATCACCATCTGACCCCACAGAACTTGATCAGGTTACTGACTATTTAGAGTCAGTGTTTAGCTACAACTAGATATTGTAGCTCTACTTAAATATAAAGTAATTAGAGAGAAAAAACTTGTACCCTGGTACAATGACAACACACACTTTAAAACAATCAGCTAGGAAATTAGAACGTAAATGGCGTCAAACTAAATTATCAGTATTTTGATTAGCATAAAAGGAAAGCCTTCATAACTACAAAAAATCTCTTCGTGCTGCTAGATCAGTGTATTTCTTCAGCCTTATTGAAGATATAAATAATACTAAATTCGTATTTAATACTGTTGCAAAATTAACTAGGAATAAAAATACTGTCGAAAAGCATACACCATCTATTTGTAGCAGTAATGACTTCATTAATTATTTCAATGGAAAAATTGATAACATCAGGCCGGAAATTTAGACCATTAATTTAATACCAAACAAATTGATAGATAATGCAGCAGATAATATTTCTGTTTTTGATCAGTATTTAGACCGTTTTAATCCCCTTCAAGAGACTGACTTATTTTCACTGATTTCTTATTCAAAATTATCAACCTGCATACTGGATCCCTTACCCACGTGTTTCTTTAAACAGATACTACCTGTAGCTACTGAACCCATTCTGAAGCTAAAAAAATCTTCCCTTATCACTGGCTATGTGCCGAAATCTTTTAAGCTAGCGGTTATCAAACCTTTGATGAAAAAACCTCGACCCAAAGCAGCTGTCGTGCTAGAAACGGTTGTAGCACAGCAGTTATGCTCATACCCACATAGGATTTATATTCAGGAATTTTATAAGTCTGGATTTAGGCCTCATCGTAGCATAGAGACAGCACTGGTTAAAGCTGTAAATGACCTGTTACTGGCCTCTGATAAGGGTTATGTCTCTTTGCTGGTGTTGCTTGAGCTGAGTGCAGCTTTTGATACCAGTGACCAATGCTATTTTACTTGATAGGCTAGAACATGTTGGTGTTAAAGGGACAGCCCTCTCTTGGCTCAGGTCTTATTTGACAGATCGCTATCAGTTTGTTTATCTAAATGGTGATTACTCTAAACAAACTAAGGTAATGTTCTGTAAGGTTATGTTTTTCGCCCATTGCTTTTCTCCCTATATATGCTACCCCTTGATGTCATTATCAATATGATGTCATTACATGATGCATAAACACTGGTCATAAATTTGTTACCTCTAGGTTGGATTATTGCTTTACTGTCTGGATATTCCAGTAGGAGCATAAATAAGCTCCAGTTAGTCCAGAACGCAGCAGCTGGAGTCCTAACTTGGGGGACGTGATGGTTCAGTGGTTAAGGCCTCGAGTTACTGACCAGAAGGTCGGGGTTCAAGCTCACAAGCTGCTGAGACATCAACATTGGGTCCTTAAGCAAGGCCCTTAACCTCACCTGCTCCAGGGGCGCCTTACTATGGCTGACCCTACGCTCCGACCCCAGGCTCATAATAACCTGGGATATGCGAAAACTTAAAAGCATTTCACTGCATGTCTGTTTATGTGACAAATAAAATTTGAATTTGAATTAACTAGAAGATATGAACACATCATTGATTCTAAAATACTATTACTAAACTATAAAGAACTTAATGCTTGTGTGCCACAGTACCCGAGTGAGCTTTTGTTTTTTTTATGATTTTTTGTTTTTTTATTTTTTTAAGGATATTTGGGAGTACCAAAGTACAAAAGGCCACAACAGGGGTCAGAGCTTTTTCTTACAAAGCCCCACAGTTATGGATCAGCCTTTCAATTAGTGTTTGGGACTCAGACACAGTCTCAGTCTCAGTGTTTATGTCCAGGCTAAAACACATTTGTTTAGTCTAGCTTATTATGAATAACTTTCCTTAGGTAAAGGAGCAGATCTGGAGGTTTTATCTCTCTCTCCCTCTCCTCTTCTTACGGAAGTACTTCATCAATCCAGACTAAATTGAATTGAAGTGAATTGAGTAAAAGCATTGACTAGTGTTGTTAAGAGCATAGCAGTCCATTAATATATGTTTAACAGTCAGTCCTGTTTTACAGAAATTACACTTCGGGGTTTTTAGTAGGAAAGTAAGTCTCGAATAACCAGTATGTGTATATGGTGTATATTGTCTGATTGTGTCTGGAAACGGGGGAAATGTCTTTTACTTACTGCAGAGTTAATTTGTAATGAATAGTACCATTCTGCCACTTTTTGGGAATGTACGAGTTTATTATTGGTTTAAGGTTTGATTTTGGGATTTGAGAATATGAGAGTTTCTCAAACTCTCTGCTGGGTTATTGCCATATAGCCCCATTTGGCTTGGTATACTGCAGAAAGGATGTTGAAATTTTGTGTCTGTAAGAAATACACTTTAATTGAATGCTGGTAATTATGGGATGATTAGTGTAAAGGGATTTGAGGGAAGGAGAGAAGATTTTGAGTCTGTGCAGATTAGAAAATGCCATATTTTAATGTGTCTATGGGCTCTATGTTTTGCAACAAAAAACACTAAAAGCAAAAGTAGTAAATTGAAAATTACAAATATATGATTTTTCTAGAAATTGATCATCCTGAGTTTAAGTTAAATGTTCCTGAGAAGAACTTTTTTTTTTAAATTAAAAGGCAATATATATATATATATATATATATATATATATATATATATATATATATATATATATATATATATATATAAACAAAACTATTACTAAAATATACTGATGAAAATGTTTTTTTAGGTGTAATGTCTATAATATTTAAAATCTGGATATCATTTGTTTTCATCCATTCTCATGAAGGCTGGATTTTATATAATAGCTGAATAATAGTTGGCTGAGATTTTATTTCTGTAGGTAAACATGTCTAGTATATGCTGTGTAATATTGTAATTATACAGTGGATATAAAAAGTCTACACATCCCTGTTAAAATGGCAGGTTTTTGTTGTGTAAAAAATCTAACTAAGATAAATCATATCGGAGCCTTTTTCAATGATTATGTGAAATTGCAACCAATATAATGTGGAAAACAAGAATCATTTTAGGTAAAAAAAATGTACACTAAACTTGGATGCATAAGTGTGCATAGCCTTTTATAATCAGGAACATGGCATTATTCAGAATCAGCCAATCACATTCAAACTCATGTTAAATACTAATTAAAGGTGGGGTCTCAGATTTTTGTCGACATTTGAATTCACCAAAACAAACACGCCCCTTAACCCAAATGGGTCCGATCTCTGTATTGATAGCTCCGCCCACACATATGTAACCTAGGCAAATAATGGAAAGAATGTGTCTTTATCATAGCTGAAGGGAAGAACAATACGATTGCAGATAAACATTCATTCATTCATTCATTCATTCATTCATCTTCTACCGCTTATCCGAACTACCTCGGGTCACGGGGAGCCTGTGCCTATCTCAGGCATCATCGGGCATCAAGGCAGGATACACCCTGGACGGAGTGCCAACCCATCGCAAGGCACACACACACTCTCATTCTCTCACGCAATCACACACTAGGGACAATTTTCCAGAGATGCCAATCAACCTACCATGTATGTCTTTGGACCATGCATGTCTTTGGGAGGAAACCGGAGTACCCGGAGGAAACCCCCAAGGCACGAGGAGAACATGCAAACTCCACACACACAAGGTGGAGGTGGGAATCGAACCCCGACCCTGGAGGTATGAGGCGAACGTGCTAACCACTAAGCCACCGTGCCCCCCTGCAGATAAACAAACAAGCAAAAATGACACACAAGCATAATCATGCAAAGGACGGCATATATTAGTTCTGTGAAACAAAGCAAAACCAACGTTACTCACCTATCGAGAAGGAAAAAAGCGACCTCTGCGTCTTAAAAGGTGCCCTTCCACACAAAACCGTTTTTACTTGTATTTTTTGATACGTGTTAGGTCCATATGTGTTTGTATTGTGTCGTGAATTTGAAAACGAACTGTTACCTCCCCGGTCAGTTCTAGCCACTTAAAAGAAATAAGGGGAGAAATCAGGTCAGTTGGAAAAGCTGGTCAGTCTGATGTCGTAATGATTGAGCTCATTACTATTCATGAGCTCTCCCACTTGAGACCACGCCCCCAGAATTCGTGTAGCTCAGTGAGTTTCCTATACAGCAAGGATGGCTGAACGTCAATGGGCTTGTGAAGAAGCCATTCTGCCGCAATTCAAGGTGATTGTAAACAAATTTCCTCTAGCCTAGGCTACTTATTTCGCTGGATGAATGAATAGTCATGCTTTCATATCCTAGCGGTTAGCCAATCGGAGCCAAGCAGCATAGCTCATTTGAATATTCATGAGAATTGGCGCAAATCGAGCTGAGTCTTCCTGCAGGCTTTCTATACTAGGGATGAGCGAGTACAGCATTATCTGTATCTGTATCTGTTAACCATATGAATTATCTGTATCTGTATCTGTACTCGGAGTGGGTGGGGCCTAACCCGGAAGTAGGCAGGGAATGGGCGGGGCTTTAACCGGTATGTTATTTTAAGCATGCAATTGATATGGGTTGATCAGAAATTGTTATATTTATTGCTGATTAGAAAAATATTTACAGGACAGCATCAGGATTGAGCTTCAGATCAATGGTTTTGATCACGATAGCAAACGAACTATATTACAGAACAAGTTTTGCAACAATGAAAACAAAACAATGCAGTGCAATTATGAAGTAAAATGTAATGAACAACATAACTTTCTTTTTTACCTTTTAATTTTTTTACGATCAGTGTGATTTTTTTTTATTTTTTTGGTTCTTTTTTATTTTTTTATTTCCACACCAGTTGTTTGTGTGTGTGTGTGTGTGTGTGTGTGTGAGAGTAGCTTAATAATTAATTTGTAATATTTATAACACTAGCTTACTACCTTTATGTTTTTATGAAATACAGCAAAAGCGTGTCAGACACTCAGTGTCTGGTTACTGGTTAGAGACAGCTGAAGGTTTAAAAAAGAAAAAATCTCCGACAGGCAGAGACGCAATGCGAGTCACATTCTACCAAGCAAGCACCACGTCTGAACGAACCCACGTTTACCAGAACTCTACTGGTTAGTAAGTACGTATTATTAACGTTACAACCCGAAGTAAAAAGCTGAAGAAACCCTAAACGTTAACGGAAAAGACCCGCGAACCCGAGTGACTGAGGGAGAGACAGAGAGCTGTTCTGTGTGTGACTGTGAGTGAGCAGAGCGAGACACAGCAACACAATACATCTGTATGTGTGTAGGGGAGGGGCGCTGTGACTAGCCTATCACAGAACGCTGACACAATCAGATACCCAATGATGATTTTCATTCAATCCGAGCACAGATATTGACTCGTATTACTCGTATAATACTCGTACTCGGCAGAAGTGCTTTATCCGTACCGGATACTCGTTTCAGCCGAGTATCCGGCTCATCTCTATTCTATACCACACTAGAATGGCTTGAAACAAGGTAACCAATGCATTTTTTCCACAAAAAAATGTTACAGAGTCCATGGTAAACTTCAGACATTACCACAAAAGTAATGAAATACATGTGGCAGGGCACCTTTAAATAAAGTTGGCCACATATTCACAGATTGGAATTTCCCGAGTCAATAACTCCTGAGCTAAACGCTGTTACTACACAAAACACGGTTGTAGCTGCGTCTCTACATTACTACGATAGAAAAGAGGTGTTATTTGTGTAGTAACAGCGTTTAGCTCAGGAGTTATTGACTCGGGAAACTCCAATCTGTGAATATGCGGCCAACTTCCCGCTCCTTCAGTTCTCTCCAGCGCTGGAAAGCTGATCCTATATTAACACGGTCCTACTTCTTGCCTTATCGTAAGCCTTTCTTCGCTTTCTTTCTTTGTTTTTATCCTCCATGTCAATGCTAAAACCGCTTTCTTCTAATGTCACACATGCGCACTGAACACTCTCTCCGCGCATATTGACAAGTCCTGCCCCTTTCTGCTCATTGGCTACACGTGTGTTTTGATTTTTGTTTTGATTTTTGATTATTATTCGGCCCGACTCATTTCTCAAAAATCAGAGACCCTGCATATAATATACATTCTATCAATTAAAGAGACTGTGATTGTGGTTAAACACAAATAAAGTACAGCTGTTCCTATAGGATCATTCTGATATCTTTTAGTAACATCCAACTGGAAAAGCTACCCAAGAGTTAACAAAAATTGTAACATTAAATATACCATGCATCACTGTAAAGACAATAATCAACATGTGGAAAAAATATGGATTTTGAAATATGAATATAAATAAAAAGAATTGCAACAATTTCTGGCAAGTTCTGGTTGCTCTACATGTGACAATCTACCAAATACTTCATGTCTGGGCTACAGGGGATGGTGGCAATACAAAAACTTGTATACCAAATATTTGGCAATACCAAAAAAAACCCCACCCAAGACTTTCATTTTGGTGCAAAACCTTAAGGCTTCTGAAATTCTAAAATGATTCTAGTTGTTTTTCACTTTCACAATAAAGGATGAAAGGTTTTGAAAGGATTTATCTTCTTTTTTTACATCACAAAAACATTGCAATTTTAACAGGGTTGTGCAGACAATATCCACTGTAATTCATAAGTGGATACACAAGAATTGTAAAAATAGGTCATCCAGTAGTTTTCTTTACCTGTGCTTTTTATCTTGTATAGTGTTCTCTAGCTGTTTTATCCTTTCCTGTAAAGTGCGGATCTTGGCCTTCTTCCCATTAAGGATCAGCACAAAGCGGTTGTATAGCTCGCTCTCCAAAGTCTCCTTTTCTTTGATATATCTCTCCATTCTACAGAAACAAAAATGTCAGTGACAGTCAAGTTTATATGAACAATAAAATAAATAAATAAACATCTAATCGTTAGAGCCCAAGATGTAAAATTAGTCATATTTATGCATCTCTAAAAACAGAACATCTAGAATCTAATGTTTTCAGTAATAGGTAATATAAGAAAAACCATCTACCCTTGATTGAGTTTAGAGCAATCTATGGGGTTAACAGTAAGCCTAGAATTTAGGGCTTATATGGTCATTATTAATATTTTGTAATTGGGGTGGCACTTAGGCACTTAATATATAGCTAATGAAACTAAGCAAGTAAATAAAATACTTTTCTTGATAAAGATACAATTTGTATAAATGTGTGGGGACCAACACAATATTAGGACAGGGATCCTGACTGGTCTGTGGCTGCGCAGCCCCATACTCAACAAACTGCGATGCACTGTGTATTCTGACACCTTTCCATCACAACCAGCATTAAAGTCTTCAGCAATTTGAGCTACAGTAGCTCATCTGTTGGATCAGATCACATGGGACAGTCTTTGCTTCACACATGCATCATCAACGTGCCTTGGCTGCCCATGGCCCTGTCGCCGGTTCACCACTGTACCTTCCTTGGACTGATCACTGACCGGGAACAAACCACAAAACCTGCAGATTTGGAAATGCTCTGAGCCTGCTATCAAAATTTGGCCCTTGTCAAACTCAAATAGGTGCCGTAATGAAGAGATAATCAGTATTATTCACTTCATCTGTCAATGGTCATAATGTATGCATACACACACAGATAATAAGATATTTATTTCTCTTTTATATTAATCATTTGGGTTTGAAACTAAAAGATTAATATAAGATGGTGAATCAGATTTATGGCTTTCATTTTCTGATATGTAGAACTGATGATAGCAGATGACATTAAAGTAAAGTAAATAGCACTTAATATTTGGCTGCATATCCATTGCTTGTAATGATAACATCCAGTCAGCAAAATGTTTCTTCAACATTCTTCTTTTGTACTACTTCTCCAAGCTTGTACTGCTTCTTCCAGGTGGCGTTCTCTCTTCAGTCTCCTATTTAGAAGTTAAATTCATGCTCACTGGGGTTAAGGTCTGGTGATTAATTTCCAATATTCCTGTGATGAAGTACTCTGTTGTGTTGGAAGTCTGCTTTGGGGTATTTTTTTCTTGCATGAGGTACTTTTTCCTAATTAGTTTTAAATTAAATGCATTTCTCTGAGAATTGGCAGACAATGTTTCTTTAGACTACTACGTTCATTCTGTTGCTACTGAAGGAATGAGTTACATCAACAATGATGAGTGGGCATGTTCCGGAAGCAACCATGTAAGCCCAAACCATGACACTACCATACTTGTATCAATGAGCCTGTATGTTCTGGTTTATGAGTAAATCCTTTCTTTCTCCACACTGTGTTTTTCCCTTTACTTAGTAGACATTTATCGTGGTTCCAGTATTTCGGTGCAGACTCCATACTACTTATTGCTGAGGAGTGATATGCAACTACTGGTATGAACTCTATATTTTTATATTTATGATTGTGATCTCTATAAATGATGGTACTTTCTGCACTGTGTGGTTGTTGGCGAGGTCACTGACTGTAATTTGGCTTTTAAAGCTCTTATAATGTTTGTAATCAAGTACAATTGTTTTCCTTTGCCACAACACTTGTGTTTTTTTTTCTTCAGGATATTTAAAATCATTGTATTGACTGTGCCAATATTTTCCCCTTTTCTCATTCAAAATGGCCTGCTTTTATCTCAATCTCTGGTCTTTGTGATAATTTGTCATTTTTAACAACAACTACAGTATTTAAAGTTGAAACCTAAACCAAGAAAATACATTCAGATTTACCAACTGTTTAATCAGTCAATTTAACAGAACATTTAAAAATCCAAAATTGCAAAAGTTACTTGGTTACAACACATCTAAATGTAAATATCAAAAGCAGAGTGATATTTAATAATAGCAAAATCAAACATAAAAAAAAGTCTTCAGTAAAAAGAGAACTACATATATTGTTATTTACTCTGCAGTGATGTGCTCCTGCTTATTCCTCAGTGTCTCGTTCTCCTGTTGCATGTGGTGTTTCTTGGCTTCCAGGCGAGCACTTCGCTCTAAGCCATAACTAATAAGTTCTTTTATGACTTTAATTGGCTCTTGCACAGGTAGCAGTTCCACCATGCCAAACCTGAACTGAGATATAAAAAAGGAAAGAAATGTAATGTTTTATAATTGCAGTGAAGCTCATAGTGGGGGCTTATTTTATGGTGATGTATTGCAGAGAAAATAGAGATACCAAATATGTTACTCTTTTAATTAGCTTGCCAATATAAGGTCTAAACAACTGCACAATTTCTTGTGGATCTTTTTGAGAGCAAATCTAGACTCTTTAGCATATGAAAAGAGTATTTTTTTTTTTTTTTTTACAGACAGTGAAGGAAAGACAATACTGCAATACTGCTTTTGCTGAATAATGCACTTAAGAGATAACTTACATTTTACTCTTATTTTATACACTGTACATTTTATGAATTTAAAAGAAAGGCATAAACCATTCCACAATTGGTCATAACAGTCATTAACTTTAAAAACCCAAGTAAGTGCTTGTCAAACAGAAGACAAAAGAAGAATGAGTGCAATAAGTTTGATCAATTTATATTTTACTGTCTTTTCATTAGATTTTTTAATGTACTTTAAAATTACATTAATAATTATGATATCTTTTTTTTATTTAAATTAAGCTATAAAATTACTGAGATCATCATATAGTCATGATAAAATCATATTTATACTTATACTACATACTATTCATATTTATATATACACTACAATTTGGGGTGAAACAGACAAAACCAGTAAATACGTTAGATGTTGAAATATTTGGAAAGTGTTGTGTTAGTTACTAAGAAATAGTAACTAGTTACCATTACTATTTACTTCATTCAAAAAGTAACTCAATTACTTTGTTGATTACTTACACCAAAAAGTAACGCGTTACTGTTAAAAGTAACTTTTTAGTTACTTTTTTAAAGAACGTTCTTTAATGTTCATTAAATGCCCTTTTATGTGTTATGGTCTATACAAACACAAAACTGTTTGTTGATCTATCCCTGGCTAAGAGTCCGGTTAAAATCTAGTCGCTGTTGTTTGGCTGGAGGGGCTTGACTCACTTCGAGTGTGTCCACCGACACAGGGTTAGCTTCTAGCTTTGTCGAGGCATGTAGTTTCTACCTCCAGATTGGAGTTGCTGTTTATCACAGTAGATAGGACTTTCGAACCAGAATGACACAGCTTACATTTGATTAAAATGTTTTTGTCTTTATGCTTAACTAAAGTGAAATAATGAGCATATTTCCACTTTGAGAAACTCGTCTTGATCTCGCCTTGACTCGACGTTACTGCCGCACAAACTTGAATAAATGGAAACACGCCCACAGTGCGGCGTCTTCGTGTTTACAGGTTGGCATCCACCAATCCTACAATGCTTCACTGCTGTAAACAGGTTAGGCTGTAGGCTACACTTCAGCCAAAATTAATTCATTTAAAAAAGTAATGGACAAACGCACCATATGGTAACGGTAACGGAGTTACTATATTTAAAAAGTAATGCGTTACATTATTAGTTACTGTCAAAAGTAACGTGTTACTGCCCAACACTGTATTTGGATTAATTTTGCAGCTTGTCAGCTAAAATGTTATTTTCTACTAAAATAAATGCCATTTTATTCAGAGTATAATTTTAGAAAAATTATTCAGTATGGCCTGAAATAATAACTAAATTGAAAATATATTTATCAAAAGGCACTAAGTATGACTAAATCAAAACTGTCAAAAAGCAATAAAATTGAGTGCCACAGTAATGATCAAACTTTCAATGTAAAATAAATGAATGTAAACCAAACTGATAAACATCTACATATACTATTAATAAATAAGACAATGCAATTCATGATATCGGCATGTGCACAATACAAGTTCTGTACAATCACCTTAAATTAGGCTTGAAATTTAATGCACAATGCTGACCAAATGGAAGACTTTCAAATCATCAACAATACTTTTGGTTGGAAAAGGAATATATGCAAACAAAATGGTGCTGGTGAAGTCAGCTGCTCTGACCATGCTTTTTTTTTAATTCTTTGCTTTTTCACTTATTTTCACTAAATGTCATTCAAAAGGCCTGACAAGGGCCACTCACTGAAAAGGGTCAACATTTCCTACTAAACTTTAAAAACTGCTTCAACCCTTAAAAATTGTCATAATATTGCAAAGGACAATATATTGGTAAATAACTTTGCAAATTGTATAGATTTCCACTTTAGTTATAAGCCTATTTGGTGTAAATTCTTGACACATAAGCACATTTCTAAGGACTGTAGAACTTGTACATCAGTACAACAAAACAGTGAAACAAAAATACTCAACAATAGAAATTCAACTCTAATCCCAAGAGAGTTAAAGGTGAATGATATCAGCAAACCATAACAAGCCACTCACCGACATGTTACTTTGAACTTTCTCATAGGATAGCTCCAAAATATGGCTTCCAGATTGCCCAGGGGCCAGATGAAAGCTGTAGCTCTGGTTTGCCTGCACCTCTCCAGTCAGTATCAGCTGCAGGTCATTAACATACCGCTCTCTTTGCATCTCCATCTCCTGGGCCTCCCTGCTGACATCCTCCTCTGAGACTAATGACAGAACAAAAATTATGGATGCACGTGTTTAATGTGAGGAATGACATCATGTTAAGAAATCATGTGATATTCAGTAAAATTATATACCTTCACCACTCCATGCAGAGACACCATCACAGAGAACAACAACAAAACCAGCTCCCAGGTCTTTGTCCCATTCTAACTTGAGGTAGAACGTGCAGTCAGGTTTAGATGCTATAGTTATTTCACATACATTGACCTTCATCACAAATGCAGATGCTCTATTCTAAAGAAAAAGAAGAAAAAAAAAAAAAAACAGTGATTGCAAAAAGAGAAAAAGAAGCCTTTATTATTCTTTAACATTTTCGAATGGCACCCCTGGAGCAGAGGGGGCTAAGAGCCATACACAAGGGCCCGACATTTGCAGCCTGACAATGCTGGGGCTTGAAGCCAGTATTAATCACTTGTGCTAAAGGCAAAATGATTACAACAAACACAAACACAGGCACATCACAACATTCTTAATTATGCAACCTTCTGGGTTGCATAATTTAAAAAAAAATAAAATAAAATAAAAAAAAAAAAAAAAAAAAAAGCATTCCTCCTGAAAGACATGATCTCTAATTTGTACAATCCACAGTTATCCCGTGTATCTCCAGGCTGTCCATTTTGGGCCATCCTCTGCAACTGTAGTTGGAGACTTCAACCAGAAGGTCAGGCAGGTCCAGAGAGGAAAAGTGGTTAGGAACAATGGTATCTCAGGAAAAGCATGTGAAACTCGACAGTGACACACAATTATAAAAACAGCTTTCTCGACACCATTTAGCTTACACCAATTCATCACATTCTCATAGAGCCTTTTCAGCCTTAAAGTGCATATGACACAGCCCATATAGATGATCTATACACTCTGTATTGGGAGAGGCATATACAAAACATACAGGCTTTGAGGGTCGCATGGCAAACCAGCAAAGTGCGCAATCGATTGGGCAACTGACTGAGTTACAGTGCCTCGACTTAGGTCATTTCAGCTGCATCCCTAAATTAAGAATGCTGCAGTTGTGGCCAGTATCAGACCAAAATTCTGTCCCAGGGGTTCTAAGACCCCAAAACTGATCATTGGCCCAATAGATTGAAAATAGATTGGGCAGAATTTAGGAAAGAAAAATATAAAGAAAAATAAGTTTGGTATGTACTTCTATTGCCCCTGATAACTGCTGTACTGCTGGGGTGTGCTCCCTCTGCAGCCTAAGAATAAACCTCTGTCCTTTTTACCTTTAAGATTGTCTGCTGGTTTTATTTGGAGACCAAAGAAAAGGAAAACTCCACTAATGTGTAGAATGGGTAGCCCGGGAGGCACGGTGGCTTAGTGGTTAGCACGTTCGCCTCACACCTCCAGGGTCGGGGTTCGATTCCCGCCTCCGACTTGTGTGTGTGGAGTTTGCATGTTCTCCCTGTGCCTCTGGGGTTTCCTCCGGGTACTCCGGTTTCCTCCCCCGGTCCAAAGACATGCATGGTAGGTTGATTGGCATCTCTGGAAAATTGTCCCTAGTGTGTGATTGCGTGAGTGAATGAGTGTGTGTGTGCCCTGCGATGGGTTGGCACTCCGTCCAGGGTGTATCCTGCCTTGATGCCCAATGACGCCTGAGATAGGCACAGGCCCCCCCGTGACCTGAGGTAGTTCGGATAAGCGGTAGAAAATGAATGAATGTAGAATGGGTCAGCCTGGGAGGAGAGGGCAGCAGAGGAGGTTAGTCTAGAGAAGGAAATTTAGCATGCTGCATGTGACATATTGCTTGAGATGGAAATAATCAGACACAGCCACTGCACCATCAGCAAGAAGGTTTTTTTGCCAACTTAAAGACAAACTTGAACAATGGATTATTGAACAAAGAACAGCCGGGAGAAACGTCTCTACAGTCACCATTCGACTAAAGGCAACAACGATAGCACAAGACATGAAGATTGCACACTTTCAAGGAGGTCCGTCTTGGTGCTTTCGTTTTATGAAAAGGCAACTGCCAGCAGATTACAAAGAAACGCTGGCCATCTTCCACACCTACTGCAGTAACATGATTACTCAAGATTACTTGACATCGCCGTGAACCATACTGTGGAGAAAAAGGGGACTAGCACGGTATCGATACGCACCACGGGGCATGAGAAGTCGGCTTTCACTGTTGTTCTTGGTTGCCATGGTAATCGACAGAAACTACCACCTATGGTCATTTTTAAGAGGATGACGCTGCCAAAAGAAAAAGTTTCCAGCCGGAGTCATCGTTAAGGCCAATCAAAAGGGTTGGATGGATGAGGAGAAAATGAGAGTATGATATGAGAAAAATGAGAAAATGCGCGCCCATCTCGCCTCTACTGTGAAAAACCAAGTGAAGCTAATGAATTCGGAGCTTGCCATCATTCCAGGAGGATTAACAAAAGAACTCCAACCGCTGGACATATGTGTAAATAGCGTGTTCAAAGTGAAGTTGCAAGCGGCGTGGGAGCGATGGATCACAGACGGCGAACACACCTTTACTAAGACTGGGAGGCAGCGCCGGGCGAGTTACGCCACCATATGTGAATGGACTGTGGATGCCTGGGCTAAGGTATCTGCTTTAACTGTCGTCTAAGCTTTCGCGAAAGCCGGCATCATTGCTAAACAGCCACCTGGCAGCAAGACTGACTACCACAATGATGAGAGGGAACCCAGCATGTTTGATGGCAAAATTGCCCAGCTGTTGAATTCCGACACAGATGAGCACTTTGATGGATTTGTGGGAGAAGATTGATTAAAAAAAATAATGTGTGTGTATTGTTAAATAGTAAAATAAAGTTCAACTAAACTCACTGTTTTGCTTCCGTTACCTTATTTTTGTAGACCGTATGTTTTAGCATGCGCCTTATAATACGGTGCGTCTTATGTATGGGTTAAGTACAGAAATAGACCCCGTAATTGAGACTGCGCCTGTTTTTAATTGAGACTGAGACTGTTTTAGCATGAGCCTTATAATCCGGTGCGCCTTATGGTGCAGAAAATACGGTATACTGTTTGTTGCCCTTGCACTCAAGATCAAAACCATCACAAAATATATATATATTAATCGGTGGGAGGAGCTTGTTATAGGGGTGATTGCTGTTAACCCACAGGATAAACTCATTATAGACTGAATAGTAATCATAGTAATAGTAATCAAATAGTAATCAAAATAGCGTTCTATTTAATGGCATTTTCTAATTATTTTATCTACAACAGCAACCGCCATTTCTTGTTACTTGTAAACCGGCTCAAATGATTTGTTTGCTGGGTGAATATCCAATGGGAAGCCTTGCATCAGCAACGTCATGCACAACTATACCGACGAGTCAAAAAGACATTTGTGATATCTATAACTTTAATCCTGCCTCGGCAAAACTCAATTATAGATATCTGCAATTGTCATTAAGAATGTGTGACGAGTTGAATATCGTTCTCAGTGACATCATTACAGATATCCGTAACTCACTTCTGACTATTCAAATCTGAATTCCAGATATCTCTAACTTTCATTGTGACTAGCTAAAACGGAATTATAGCTACTGTATCTCTAACTGTCATTTTGACTAGTCAGAATGCAGTTACAACTAGTTAAAAATATGTTCTTGATATCTATAATGTTAATTACAGATAGTCAATTTTAGCCATTAAATGTTAAAACGGCTTGACATAGATAGGCACTCCTGGTGCAGACAACCTGTAGATAAACACTGGAACCTCATACTTCACTGCCTCTACTCACAATCCACAGTTGAACTGTGCCCAGCACTGAATCCTTCAAGTTCATTGGCACCAAGGAATTTAAGTGGGAGAGGAACAGTGTCACCATCAGCAAAAAAGCACAAAAGATAATGTACTCTCTCTGTCAGCTAAGAAGAACCTGCCCAAGGAACTGCTGCAAATATCTAGTCCATATTATGCTCATTAGTTAATGTATGAAAACTCAACTGGACATAAACAGACTTCACATAGTAGTAGAGTCAGCAAAGAACATTGTCAGGACCAACCTGACCTCTCTCCAGGACATGTTCATGTCTTCTGTCAGGAACCTGTCTAAGAGAAATATAAAACCTCCTCACAACCTACCACAACCTACCTACCTGCCTGTTCAGACTCTGAAACTCTGGCAGGCACTTCAGAGTAATCAGTACAAGAAATTTCAGACACAAGAATAGCTTTCCCCCCCATATACTCTGCTGTTGGTCTTTAGTTTATGCTAGGTCTGAGGTAAAATGTTTTGGCTGGCATCTGGCATCTCATGGTACTGTTTGAATAAGACTTTATTCCACACTGGAGTGTTGTTGTGCTCCAGCTTGCTCCTAATGCTGCCAGCAAATTCCTGGCCCGCTGGCAAGCCCTGTTAATGGTCCTCAAGAAAATGGAACCAGTTAACTACCATCTACTGCAGCCTGGAATGTGCTAACAGCCAACTTTTCATATCAATTAGTTGAAATAATTGGTCAAGGTTTTTATTTCCAAAACCAAAAACGTTCGGTGAGTGGAGTATGAAACCATGTTCAGTGGTGTCAAAGGCTATACAAAAATCTAGAAACAGAATTAGAGCCCCTGAATCTACCCGATCAAAATGATCTAGAAGGTCACAATTATAGCAAATATTATTACTAATGTCTTGAATGTCATCAGTAAACAACATACAGATGTCATTATTAAAGCCTCATCAAATATCGTTTTTCATAAAAGGCACTTACAAAATACCTGAAGTTAGTTTAGTCATTGCATAAGGTGTTAATATTTATATTATATATATTATAGATGACAAGGACTTTCTTTTAAAATTCCTTTTTTCAAACCCAAAAATAATCTGTATTCTTCTTCACTCTAGAGCTTGAACAGACAAGTCATCAATGTTTAATTGTATTTTAGTTTCTATGCCATATCTACACTCTAGATTTGAAATTAAATAAGTCCCATTTAGAAACACAGTCTGACATCTTAGAGTTAAAAATATCGTTGGCTAAAATTTCTATATTTTTTGTGAAAATTGTATCTTTCAAGAAAGAGTTGTCAATATCCATAGATGTAGTTAGATTTGCAAACAGTTTGCAAGAACATCTCAATCAGCAGATGATCTGAGAAGAGAGCATAATGATTTGCAATATTTTTAAATACTTTGATGCATAAATCCATGTGTATTGTGCTGCTATTAAAGAAGTGCACTTAATCAACTAAAGGTTTTTTATATTGCATTTTTTGTGGTAATCAGTCCATTGAAGGATCAAGTAGTTGAAGTAAGAAGTTTGTGTTTATGAATAAATTACATTAGTCATTCTTCAGTCCGGATGTGCGTCTTGGCCGGAGACATGTTAAGAAGTGCACTTTTAAAAGATTATATATCTGAGCACAAAGCCCAAACCCAATTTAAAATCGAAGTTTGGGCTGTGAAAAAGCAGGAGATTGGTTGGACATATTAAATGAAGCTACCCCTTACTTTAACTCTAAACAAGAGTGGTAGACCTACTGATTCTGAACAAACTGGTAACTGTGTTTCAGAAATGAAATAGGATCTTCTGAGGATCAATGATGTCATTCATTTAGTTGGGTAGAAGAATAGACAGAGGACATGAGTTTGAAAAGTGTTGAGAACATAAAAAAGCCCTGTGTTGTGTTGGTCATAGCATAAGTCAAGTCAAGTCAAGAAGCTTTTATTGTCATTTCAACCATATATAGCTGTTGCAGTAAAGCAGTAATGAGACGCCGTTTCTCCAGGACCATAGTGCTACATAACACAAAGACAGAACTAAGGACTTAGTAAGTTAGTCCTAGATACATAAAGTGCATCTGTGCAACCTGGTGCAAACAGTGCAGGACAAGACAGACAAGACAGTGCAGGACAAAACACAGTGCAGGAAAAGAAATTACACAAAAACAGCACCGACCAGTGTATATACTGTATGATCAATCAATATTGCGTGTGCAGAAATACTGGAATGAACACAGTATTATAGCAGCAGTTACATGAGGTATTGTGCAAAACAGCAATCAACTGACATGTGAGTCAGCATGTGCAAAGAGCAAAACAGTGTGCAAAACAGCATGTAAACAGTTTGATGGATATATATTGGAAGAGTGTTTATTTGGTGTAGGTCTGTGCAGTCCATACAGTTGGGGTGTGTGTGTGTGTGTTTTGTGCTCAGTACAGTTCAGTTCAGTTATTGAAGAGTCTGATGGCTTGTGGAAAGAAACTGTTACACAGTCTGGTCGTGAGTTCCAGGCAGGAGGGTGAAGACGGCAGGGGGTGAAGAGTGTGTGTGAGGGGTGTGTGGTTATCCACAATGCTGTTGGCTTTGCGGATGCAGCGTGTGTGGTAAATGTCCATGATGGACAAGATAATCCGATACATGTGAATGTGTAAAAAATCTGATGCCTTTTTTATTTTAATTATTGTACCACTGAGACTTACTTCACATATGTAAAGTTTATATATGTAAACGTATATTAATACTCTTTCATGATCACTCTCTCAAAACTAAACAAAACTGAACATTTTTATTATTGGAAATAAACTTCTTGTGGCCCAGACATGCCGATTTTAATAAACCATCATACTAACACTTATGTCTTAAAAGCTTGACGTTTATAAATAAATGAAACAAGAACTTACTCATAGTATCTAAACAGACACTGGAACTTTAGCGACGGTGACGTCATATAACACGCGGTGTAGTTCGACTGTAGGTTTTTATTGGGGAAGGGACTGGATTAGAACACTACAAATTGACGAGGAGGTACTGTAAGGGTTGAGGGTGAGTTTTCTTTGCCTTTTTCCTGGTTATGAATTGGTAAAATGTTCAAAATTAAATAATTGCATAAAATAACCAACTGCATAAAAGTAATTCTCAGGAAATGCGGACATGCTACTTATGAATCAGCAACAATTTTGTTTGGGAACGAATCGTTTTGCATGTTTGTTAAATAAGCTTTAGATAAACTTTCTATGTTGAACATAAACAGTAATGACTTACCTGCCGAATGGCGACGTGATTCTAATTAATGTTACAATTAGCTGCTCCTGGAGTTTTGCATTGGGTCAAATGTAAATTTACTGCTTAAATAGCCACACTTAAATTGTGTCTTTTGTGAAATTCGTACGCGCCCAACGGGCACCTGTAGCTTCGTCATTTCCTCCGTACACAGGAAGTGTGAGGTGGCTGGGTAACGCTATCAAAATGGTAAGATGTTTGTTGTTTCTTTCTACTTAAAGTGTTAATAGGGACAATGTGTTTCCTTTACAACTCTTAAAGAACTAATTTAAATCATAGTTCAGTTAATATAGCTGATGGCAAAATAAACGAAACAGATAACTAGGTACCGTTAACGTTGACTTCCAGTTTTTAAATGCGTTTGTCAGCCCAGTTTGGCTAAATATATTACCAGTATAATACGTGTTATCATCAACACTTAAGTCAGGAATAATTTTCGCTGATGAATTATAAATTAGTTCGAATGTATCCCACTGAATTCTGTATCACAAAGCTTGTGTACGCGGCTTTAATGAGCGTATAAACGCGATATTAGTGCGACTGTAAACTACATCATTAGATATGGACATTAGATTTGCATTTTTTTAAAAATGAAATACACAGTGCTTGAAAAGAACTGAAATTAAGTTGAAATGGTGCTGGTTAAAAGTAAGGTTGGAGAAATGACTAAAACTATTGTTAATGGAGTGTGTTTATATTTCTGTTTGGTTCACAGGGTTCGGTAGATTTCGGGTGGGTTTTGATTTTCTGGTTATGGTACATATCCACATTTATATATTTATATATATTTATTTCTATATTCACACACTATTATAACTGATGTTTATAGTTTAGAAGTGCACACGTGTCAATGTTAGTAATCAGCGTTATTAGCTTAGCTTTTCTTGTTCACTTTAGGTAGTATATTACTACTGTTATGTTAGCTTTCTATTCATTTGTCGCTTGCTAGTCAGCAAAGTTTACCCTTATATGAAATGATTGATTTTTTACAATAATAATAATAACTAGAACGTATATTTCCTGAAGAAAATGTGAATGGTGCTTGCAAATCCCGGAGGCTAGTCGAGACGAGCATGTGACGTCATACTCTTGAAGTTTTCCGCATTGTGCTGAGTGTTTTGATATGTCACATGTCCATGTTGATTTTGCATATTTTGGGGGCGGGGCTGCGGCACAACCGGAAGGCCAGTCGGTACACCAATTTAAATCTTTGTTCAGAGTATCACCCTAAAGGAGCTGGCCGAGTTTAGTGTAGATAGTTCGAAAGCTTGCCGAGTTATAAACCTCCAAATTTATAATGGGAGTCTATGGGGAAAAAGGCCATTTTGAGACCCGGTACCGGAAGTACCGGTACTTGGATTGCTTATAAAAGTCAGAGCACACCTCTCCTCAATGAGCCGGTCGATTTGACACGTCATTCATGGGTCTAGGACAAAAGCTGAGGGACAAGTTACGCAACGAAGTTTTGTCCGGCACAATAGTAATAATGTTGCTTTGCAAGCACCATTAATAATGTGTTCATGTAATTGTTAAGGACTTGGGTACATTGTGTGCACAGTGTAACTAAAAGAAAAACGGTGACACAGGAAGGTGCATGTAATCTAATACAGACAACCAACACAGTGCTTTATTTAAGCATCGAGCTAACTTTTCTCCATTTATTTTGTATTGTGGTGTATACACACAACAGTAGAAGAATAAACTAGGAAGGGCGGAGTGTTCCTTTAAGGCATTGTTTTTGAATTTTTCTTAATGGTGCTATCATTACAACAATACATTATATCTCCTCTTGTCAGCAAAAGACAACTCAACATAACCACTTTATTCATATATATATATATATATAGCTATTAAAGATGTTAACCATTAAATTGCTCACTTTCTTTTTTTGATAGAAATGTAAATCTTGAATTTTTGTAGTATATTAATCTTTGTATAATATTAAACCTTTTGTATTATGTTCATGTTTAAAATTTTAATTCTTGTATTATGTTAATCATTGTACAAATCTTTTATGTATTATGTTTCTGGTCAAAAAACTTGAACACAGGAGACTGCATGCATAAGTCTTTTAGTTTGTCTTAGCCTTGTTGTTGTGCTGGTTGGCATGTATACTCTACATCAGCTTTAAGGAGCTGTCTTAACTTTTTTGTTTGCATCTTGGTATTTTGTCATTGCTTAAACTGTAAATCTTCTCCTTCCAATAATCTTTATTGAACATGCTTCTGGGGTTGACGACGACTAAACTGTATTCGGCAAGTAGTTAATTGAAAAGAATAGAATAGATCTTTATTTTCATTGTTTAAAACAATGAAAACCCGTTTAGCAGCTCTGCAATTAAGATATTGAAAAGCAAAGCATTGTTGGGGCACTGGAAAAATGGCTTAATATTTAACATTGTTTTTTGGGCATCCAAGCGCAAAGTGCTTTTAATGCTATTGAAATTGGAACTTCTGTGATAAAACGTGCTGGAGATTGAAACAGAATCAGCTAATTTTCTCACATGGTGCAGAATTGCCCCCACTACTCAGTAAATTAAGAGCACATGCACTGGCCCAATGGTGGCACTGTAGTGCAGCATTTTATCTTTTAGCCCTAAATCTTTTTGTAAATCCTACAACAAATTGTCTCCCTCTGATTCCTTAGGTTCTGCAAAAACGAATATTACTCTTGCTGAGTAGTCCTGCAATTATATTAAAAGAATAAAATCTATTAAATCATGCTGACATTTGTAAACAGTATAGCTTCCACAAGCCAATCAGTTATAGAGGGTGTTGACTAATTTACCCCAAAAATACCCAAAAAGCTGTAAGTCAAATTAAGTTAAGGTTGCATGCATTTGCAGGAGATATATATATATATGTATATATATACGACCCAAAACATTATCAGACTTTTTCACAAGTCCCAAAAGTAGACAAAGTGAACCCAATCAAAGCAGACACACACATTATACTTGCTATTTTTGTTATTCAGGAAAATGTTCCAATATTATATCTCTGTTAGAGGCAAAAGTATATGAACCTTAAGATTAGTATTTACTTTCAAGGTCAAATTCAAGTCTTCCTGATTACAATCAATGGGATGACAATCAGGTCTCTGTGAGTGCCTTTATGTTATTTAAAGAACAGAGATGTATCAAGTCTAATGTTCATGCTGCATGTTTGTGGAAGTGGTACATGCCAAAAACAAGGGAGATTTCTGAGGCCTTCAGAAAAAGGTATTGCTGCTCATCAGGCTGGATAGGGTTACAAAATCCTTTCTAAAGAGTTTGGTTCTGTACAAATGGAGGACATTTTAGACCAGTGCTATCCTCCCTAGGAGTGATCAACCAACAAAGATCACTCCAAAAACAAGACATGTAATAGTATATTGGGTCAGTAAGGAATACAGGGTAACTTCTAAGCAACTAAAGGCCTTTTTTACTTTGGCTAATGTTAATGTTCATGAGTCTGCCATCAGGTGAACACGGAACAACCTTGGTGTGCATGGCAGTGGGGCAAGGAGAGAGTCACTTCTTTCCAAAAAGAACATTGCTGCCCATGAAGTTTGCTGAAGATCATGCGGACAAGCCAGGGAATTATTGGAAAAATAATCTGTGGTTGAATAAGACCAAGATAAAACTTTTTGGTTTAATTCAATTCAATTTATTTAAAAATTCCCATTGTCTCAAAGCAGCTTTACACAAGCATGGAAACAGAAGAGAGAGAAAAAGAAATAAATATAGAAGCAGAAGAAAAAGAAGAAGAAAAAATAAGGATAAAAATAAAACAAAGTATAAAATTAATTTAAAAAAGATTAACTTAAATTTTAAGATTCTATCTATCTATCTATCTATCTATCTATCTATCTCCATCCCTAATGAGCAAGCCGGAGGTGACGGCGGCAAGGAAAAACTCCCTGAGATGATATGAAGAAGAAACCTTGAGAGGAACCAGACTCAGAAGGGAACCCATCCATATTTGGGTGACCCTCTACAGTAAATAATGTAAATATAAATAATGTAATTTCTACAACAGTTTATAATAGTAGAAATGAGAGCTCCTGAGAAACTAATGGGTCATCATAAACTCTGAGTTCAGCACAAACCTGATTGCTGATAAAGACCAGACCATACAGCTGACTGACACAACATTGGTTCAAAGAAGGCATGAGAGTCTCCGGGCGGCTCCATCCACAATAATCCCATGAGACACTGGCTGACCATGCAGATTATCCTGGCAAGTGCAAACCACCATGCGACGAGACTCCAACCAGCTGTAGATCAGGACTACATCAGATTACACTCCAACCAGCTGTAGAACATCAGGATTAAAGAAGTAGCTCCGTAAGAAGAGACGATCAGGCTATGAACACCAGGAACACCAGGACCTCGGGAGTGACCTATATAGCTCGACAGAGAGAGAAAAATTGTTTGGTATGACTGTAATCAGGTGATGGACAATGTAAATTATGTGCAAAGTGCAGACAGGGTCTAGTTATGCTGTCGCTAGAGACAGAAGGGCAGAAGGGCTTCCTGGGATGTAAAGGATCCCTCCACTGCTCTGTCTGCAAATCTGAGCAACTTCAGAGGGTGGTAAGCCGACAGCATCCAGACATCTCTGTTCTCCAAACACTCTATGCCCATGAACCACTTAAGATCTGCTCCTTTACCTAAGAAAAGTTACTCATAAAAAGCTAGACAAAACAAATGTGTTTTTAGCCTGGACTTAAATACTGAGACTATGGGGGTTTTTACACCTGGTTACTTCATGCGTTTTCTGTGATCGGATAGCTAAGTCCAGGTGTAAATGCCCTCCGAAATGTTTTCGAGACGGATATAAATCATGAGGTGGTCTGCGTCGCGTCAGAAATAAATATATTTTCCCATCAGTGCTGGCTCCGATCTTTCACCCAGGTGTCTCGTTTGGTCTTAAAATGCTGCCGCCAGCGAAAATGCAGCAAACAGTAAATGCTGTTTTTTTTTGTAGCAACCGCATACACCAAAGCATGTTACATGTCAATTACCCCGGAAATGAGGTAAAATATATTTGCATTTTGGGCGGGAGTAGAAATATCGGATTGATATCCGATTCGCCAAGACACATTTATGTGTCCTAATGTAAATGGAACAGTTTTAACAAATCAGATAGCTATCGGATCAGAGAAAACACATGAAGTGACCATGTGTAAAAAGGCCCTGTGTCTGAGTCCCGAACACTAATTGGAAGTCTGTTCCATAGCTGTGGGGCTCTGTGAGAAAAAAGCTCTGCCCCCTGCTGTAGCCTTTTGTACTTGAGATACTATCAAATATCCTGCACCTTTTGATTGAAGTAGGTGTGATTGATCATAAAAAAAAGGTACTGTGGTGTACTCAGGTACTGTGGTGCATGACCATTAAGTGCATTATAGGTTAATAATAGTATTTTATAATCTATGCAAAACTTGACTGGGAGCCAATGCAATGAGGATAAGATAGGGGTGATGTGTTCATATCTTCTGGTTCTAGTTAAGACTCTAGCTGCTGCGTTCTGAACATCCAGCCAGTAAAGCATTCCAATAATCCAACCTATAGGTAACAAATGCATGAACTAGTGTTTCTGCATTATGTAATGACATCATATTTCTGAGATGAAGGAAGGCTACCCTTGTGATATTAATATGTGAGCTTCAAATGAGAGACCGGTATCAATAATCACACCAAGGTCCTTTACTGATGCACATGATGTAATAGAATGACCATCCAGAGTAACTCTGTAATCAGAAAGATTACTTCTGGCTGTCTGTGGACCTAATAAAGGCACTTCTGTATGTCATTCACACAATCTTCAATCTTATTAAGCTGGTGACTCGCATCTGACTTATCTGAAACATATACAGTCAGGTCCCTAAATACTGGGACATCGACACAATTCTAACATTTTTGGCTCTATACACCACCACAATGGATTTGAAATGAACAAGTTGTGCTTTAACTGCAGACTGTCAGCTTCAATTTGAGGGCATTTACATCCAAATCAGGTGAACGGTGTAGGAATTACAACAATTTGCATATGTGCCTCCCACTTGTTAAGGGACCAAAAGTAATGGGACAGAATAATAATCATAAATCAAACTTTCACTTTTTTAATACTTGGTTGCAAATCCTTTACAGTCAATTACAGCCTGAAGTCTGGAACGCATAGACATCACCAGACGCTGGGTTTCTTCAGCAAGTAAAATGCATGCTCAATCGGATTCAGGTCATCTGATTGACTTGGCCCTTGCATAACATTCCACTTTTTTCCCTTAAAAAACTCTTTGGTTGCTTTTGCAGTATGCTTTGGGTCATTGCCCATCTGCACTGTGAAGCGCCGTCCAATGAGTTCTGAAGCATTTGGCTTAATATGAGCAAATAATATTGCCCGAAACACTTCAGAATTCATTCTGCTTTTGTCAGCAGTTACATCATCAATAAATACAAGAGAACCAGTTCCTTTGGCAGCCATACATGCCCACGCCATGACACTACCACTGATGATGTGGTATACTTAGGATCATGAGCAGTTCCTTTCCTTCTCCATACTCTTCTCTTCCCATCACTCTGGTACAAGTTGATCTTGGTCTCATCTGTCCATAGGATGTTGTTCCAGAACTGTGGAGGCTTCTTTAAATGTTGTTTGGCAAACTCTAATCTGGCCTTCCTCACCAGTGGTTTACATCTTGTGGTGAACCCTCTTTATTCACGCTGGTGAAGTCTTCTCTTGATTGTTGACTTTGACACACATACACCTACCTCCTGGAGAGAGTTCTTGATCTGGCCAACTGTTGTGAAGGGTGTTCTTCACCAGGGAAAGAATTCTTCGGTCATCCACCACAGTTGTTTTCCGTGGTCTTACAGGGTCTTTTGGTGTTGCTGAGCTCACCGGTGCGTTCCTTCTTTTTAAGAATGTTACAAACAGTTGTTTTGGCCATGCCTAATGTTTTTGCTATCTCTCTGATGGGTTTGTTTTGTTTTTCAGCCTAATGATGGCTTGCTTCACTGTTAGTGACAGCTCTTTGGATCTCATCTTGGAGAGTTGACAGCAACAGATTCCAAATGCAAATAGCACACTTGAAATGAACTCTGGACCTTTTATCTGCTCATTGTAATTGGTATAATGAGGGAATAACACACACCTGGCCATGGAATAGCGTTCCCATTACTTTTGGTCCCTTAACAAGTGGGAGGCACATATGCAAACTGTTGTAATTCCTACACCGTTCACCTGATTTGGATGTAAATGCCCTCAAATTAAAGCTGACAGTCTGCAGTTAAAGCACAACTTGTTCGTTTCATTTCAAATCCACTGTGGTGGTGTATAGAGCCGAAAATGTTAGAATTGTGTCGATGTACCAATATTTATGGACCTGACTGTAGCTTTGTGTCATCAGCATAACAAGCCAATACCATGTTTAGGAATAATTGCACAAGGAGAAGGCTTTATTTTAGAGACAGGAAAATACTGAATTCCACCATAAGAACCGTATACTGTCTGTGAAACATGGTGGTGGTAGCATAATGCTTTTGGCCTGTATTGCTGCATCTGGGCCAGGACAGTTTGTCCTCATTGATGGAACAGTGTATTTAGAATTATATTAGTGAATTCTAAAGGAAATTGGCAAGACATCTGTTCATGAACTCCATTTCAATAAAAAGTGGATCATACATAAAGACAATGAGCACAAGCACCCACGACTTGTGTATCTAAGAATGATAAAAGAGGAACAAAAAAAAATTATGTTTTGTAATGGCCTAAAGTCCTGATGCAAAAGAAAAATTGTGGAAGGACCTGATGCAAGCAGTTCATGTGAGGAAACCCAACAAAATCCCAGTGTTGAAGCATTTCTGTACTAAGGAATGAAATAAACTACTTCTAAGACATTGTGCAGGACTGATCAACAGTTACAGGACACTTTACTTGCAGTTATTGCTGCACAAGGGCTCACAACGGATAATGAAATCCAAGGTTCATATACTTTTGCAAGTCACATGTATGTAATGCTGGATCATTTTTCTCAATACTTGAACAAATTAGTATAATATTGTTGGCTCATTTGTTTGATTGCATTCCCTTTGTTCATTTTTAGGACTTAAAAGTGTTTTAGGACTTAAAAATCTGATTTATGAGAAGTATAGGAATTTCTAAAGGGTTCACAAACTTTCAAGGGACTGTGTGTGTGTGTGTGTGTGTGTGTGTGTGTGTGTGTGTATTCTTACTCTAAGGAAGCAAAATTATCATCTGAAAAAACTTACATAAACATGAACTTACATTTTAAACATATCAATTTAAAATCATCATGTTTCTCTTATTTCTTGCAGTCTGCTATATTCAATTTCCAGAGTTTACTCACCGTTATATTGCTGCTCATCTGCACCTGTGCATATATAAGAGCCCTAGCACCAAGTCTGCTTGATAAGAACAAAACTGGGTATGTATCTGAAGTCTTTAGTCCAAAGTTATCATCAATTGCTCAGTAAGCATGCTCAATTCTGTCAATATCTGTCTTGCAGATAATGTTTTAAATATTTTTGCCTTTTAAAACAGGTAGTTAATGTAGGGAGCAGCATTTGTTTGTTTCATTCTCTAACATAATCTAAAAAATTGTTCACAGGTTTCTTGGAATATTCTGGAAATGTGCAAGAATAGGTATGTTTTTTGCTGTATGCCAGAAAGAACATTGACTATGATAAATAAGAATTGTGATTCAACTGGATATTTTTCTATCTTCCATTATGTTTCAGGTGAACGGAAAAGTCCTTATGTGGCCTGTTGCTGTATCATCATGGCTTTTACCATTTTATTTTCAGTCTAAATAAAAAAGTCTCAACACCAGCATATTTGTAACTTGTCAGATGTTTTTAGGCTGACTGTCCTCTTTAGCACAGTATTTATGCAAACTGAAATAAAATGCATGTTTTCCTGCCACCATGTTTAAAAAAAAATGTACCTGATTGCTAATGTGGAATATGTGAACGTTTCTGCAGCTTTTCTGGTAAATGTGGTCTTGTTTGAATCATTTCAGCTGTTTACCAAACACAGTTATATCATTACAAAACCTACTCATCTGAACCTTTGTGAAGTGAAGAAGTAGTGTTGTTTGAAGGAATGATAACCTTTAAATGAGCCATTAAAACTGATTTATAGTAAGTTTAAAAGGCAATGCATGTGATGAATAAATAAATTGTTACCCTTCTCTAGCCTGCAGCTTTTAATATAAGACTTTCAAATGGGATCTCAGCCATAACCAAAAATACACTTACAATTCCTCTATGAAATCAGCTACAGCCTCTTTGAGAATTAAGAATGCTGTCACCTGCTCAAGTGTAAAGTGTAAAGGGCATGCACAGGGTTTTTAGGTGCAAGTATCAAGCCCAAAAGGTACATTTGTATGAATCCTAGTAAGCCACTGTTTCATTTAAACTGTAATCAGTAACTAACCAAATGTAGGAAGTAGTATTATTTTATACATACAGTCGTGGCCAAAAGTTTTGATTATGACAAAAATGTTAATTTTTACAAATAATACTGCCTGTTTTTATTCTGTCAATTTTCATATATTGACAACATGCCAGGGCAAATTGCAAAGATTGACTCTGCATAAACTTGTATGTAAAAAAAAATTAATTGTCAATAAAAGCTTTTGACACAAAAATGCTTGTAATTATAATATACCATAGTAACTGGAAAAAAAAGTTGAAAAAGACTGAAGCAGAAGACTGTGGTCTTCCTTGACCAAAACGACATTCCTTGCACATTCCTTGTCCTTTTGGTCAAATCTTAGTGAGTTGAGTCAAAATGTTACTCTGTAAGGGCTCAAACAGTGCTGCACAGCAACTCATTTGATCAAAGTTCTAATCAGCCAATTGTCCAGCACAGCAGTGCAGAAAATAATGCAGGATGGGACCAGCAGCTTTAGGTAATATTCACTAGAATATTAGAATTAGAAACTAAATTTTACCCTGGCACACCTGTTAGTGGCAGATGAGCTTGAAACAGGTTTCAGTATCTGCTGATTTCCTGGGATTTTCACATGCACTGACTTCAGTTACTGCCTATGATAGCTCAACCTTAACGGGTTCCCCAAGTTCAAGACAAAGGGTTCTCAATGCTGCAGACCATCACAGGTAAATTGGCCATTTGCACACATCTCGTATTGTACACATGTTGTGTGTGTGCATATATGCAATGTGTGTGCATTTGGATGTGTGCATTTGGATGAGGTCAATCCGACCTCAGGAGACTACAGAGGGTAGTCCGGACTGCCGACCCATTGGTACAACTTTCCCCTCTCTTCAAGTCCTGTACTTCTCCAGAGTGAGCAAAAGGGCAAAGTCAATCACTCTGGACCCCTCACATCCAGCACACTCACTCTTTGAACTGTTGCCATCTGGTCGACGCTACAGAGACCTGAGCACCAGAACAACCAGACATAGGAACAGTTTCTTCCCTCAAGTAATCCATCTGATGAACAATTAACAACAATTAATGGAACACTCAACACCTAATTGCACATTTCACACTTGCACATTTGTACATACATACATACATACATACATACATACATACATATTGTCTATACTGTTTACTGTTTACTTCAATTGCACATTTCCCACACTTGCAAATTTGTACATACAAATTGCCTATATTGTATATGTACAGTATATTTCAACTGCACATTTCACACCTGTAAATGTGTACATACAATTCCGTCTATACTGTATATGTCATTCTGTTACACTGTGGAGCTTTTGTCACTAAAACAAATTCCTCGCATGTGAAAACATGCCTGGCAATAAAGCTGATTCTGATTCTGATTCTGAATATGCAAGGTCCGAACAAACACAATAAGATTAATTCTGTGCTCACCAAAATAATCGTTGATAGATGGCAAATCCCTTGTCCACAGCATAAATGGCTGCCCACTGCTCCGGGTGTGTGTTCACAGTGTGTGTGTTCACTGCTGTGTGTGTGCACTTTGGATGGGTCAAATGCAGAGAACAAATTCTATGAGTATGGGTCACCATACTTAGCTGTATGTCACCTCACTTTAACAGAAAGAATGCAGAGCAAACTCCAGAAGACTATGAGTGCCCCTATAATAGATCTTATTGATATAACAAAATACGTACTGGCAGTTTGCTAACTATACTGATAGAAGGACTACAAATTAATCAAGCTGTGTGTATTTACATTTACATTTATGACTAAGTATTTTTATATATTTTTAAGTATTTTTATATATTTAGGAGACAATAGGAGTCTCAGCACAATATACACTTTTTTCTGTTCTCTTATTTTCTCTATTTCTCTTCAGAAATTCCTTTCACTTATCACCCGGATCCAGGAATTTTTCTATGTTCTGTTTTTTGTCTTTTGTATTTTCTCTCACTTGCTACTTAACTCTGCTCTTTTTTAGAGCAATGTCTTTAACAAGGACAATCACATGCAAACCCTAAAAACCCCAAAACTTTATCAATGTGCCTCAACAATGAGTGGATTCTCTCAGACTTCAGCTGCATGTGTCCCACAGGAACAACACTATTCTAAACAGTCTACCTGACCTAGACTCTAACTTTAACATTAGTAAAGGTACAATGAATCTCTCTGATAAGATTTGCCAAACTAAGGTACTTTGCTACACAAAGCCTATTCATGCTTAACAGATGCACCTAAACAATTTAAAATTTTAGGCAGTTGCTGATACTTAATCACTGTTTAGCATCACAGTTACCATTATTCCTCTTAAAGTGAAATGATCCTCTAATCTCTCTATCGAATTCCTATCGGCTGTCCTTTTTCTCCTTGACCAGCCTAACTTTACCTTTACTGCATAGATTTTAACCACTGCATTACTTATTATTATACTGGTTACTCATTTTTCTCAAAAAATATCCTTTTTCCTATTCACAGGTAAGGAGTTAACAAGACATGCAAAACAGATAACACCCTGACCGATGTTGGCTGCAAAACTGATCCAGTATAGGCCTCAACCTGTTCACTGTCCATATGCCTCCAATTACAAAAAATTATATAGTAATATTCTGCTTGTATTTCACTTATGTGTTGTATTCTGGATATTCTAACTAGATATTCATACTTTTTCCACTCTGTTAGTGGCAAAGTCAATAATGTATTCAAATAACAAATATGAATTCTTATTTTGTTTTTCATTCTGTTAAAAGCTCAGTAAGCTTATTTTTTAAACAACTTTTACAATTGCTTACTGTAAAATTAAAAATAACACACAGTTAGTGAAACCTCTATAAGCCCAGATCTGCACAACTATAAGCATAGTGTCACATCATCCATCATCCGCCAACCCTCATCCGAAAACTAACACTTCTGGGTCACTCAAATTTGTTCCTGTTTTTAGTGATTTAAACTGTGCTAAATCTAAGCTAGGTGACTAAGTATTGTCAGTTCATCTGCTCTATCAAACCTTTTCCATTGTTCTTTGCTGTAGTGTTTCTGTTTATGATTCTTTGCTCTGTTTTCTGGTTTTTGGTCTCCCTTGTTGCTTTTTCCCTTACTCAAAGGTTTTCCCTTTCTCTTACTCCTCTAGTCAGGCAGGATCCAGCAGGTTTTCAAATACCTAGTGGAAGGAAGGGACATCTCTGTCCAATTACTGCAGTGGAGTCAGGACGCAAGAACTGCGGCAGAATACACAGTTCAGTTCCGGACCCTCGTCATGCAAAGTGGGTGGAAGGACATGAGTCCCAGTCTACTGGCTGAATTACAAGGCAAGGATGCTTTTGCCTTATCATCTATCCCTATCCCTAATGAGCAAGTTGGAGGCGACAGTGGCAAGGAAAAACTCCCTAAGATGATATGAGGAAGAAACCTTGAGAGGAACCAGGATCAGAAGGGAACCCATCCTCATTTGGATGACACATGACAATAAATAATGTAAATTTAAATAATGTCCTTTCTAAACAGTTTATAGTTGTTAGCAAGAGTACCTGGGGAACTCATGGGTCAGCACAAGTTCACCATATACCCCACACTGATTCCTTCCTGCTAAAGTCATCAAATGATTGCTGAAAAAGACCAGGCAATACATCTGACTGCATCCACAGCAATCCCATGAGTCACTGGCTGACCATGCAGATCAATCCCTGGGAGGGTACGTCAGAATTGATGAAGAAGGTTCGGAAGAAGAAGCAATGAGAGAGAGAGGGGAAGGAGGTATTAGGTATGAATGTAATCATGTTACGGACAATGTACATTATGTACAAAGAGCAGACAGGGACTCCGGCCATACTAGCTATGACAGCATAAGTAAAAGGGAGTGCCACAAGGTGACACAGTCATGAGGGCTTCCTGGGACGTAACGCGTCCTACCACTCCACAGTCAGCAAACCTGAGCGACTTACGAGGGTGGTAAGTTGACAGCATCCAGACATCCCAGTTCACCAAACACTCCATGCACATGAGCCCTCCAGATCTACTTCTTTACTTAAGAAAAGCTATTCATAAAAAGCTAGACAAAACAAATGTGTTTTCAGCCTGCACTTAAACACTGAGACTGTGTCTGAGTCCCAAACACTAATAGGAAGGCTGTTCTTTAACTGTGGGGCTCTGTAAGAAAAAGTTCTGCCCCCTGCTGTAGCCTTTTGTACTTGAAGTACTACCAAATAACCTGCACCTTTTGATCAAAGTAGGTGTGACAGATCATATAAAACCAAAAGATAGGCCAGGTGCTCTGGCGTGAGACTATTAAGTTCTTTATAGGTTAGTAATAGTATTTTATAATCAAGGTCGAAATTTGACTGGGAGCCAATGCAATGTGGGTAAGATAGGGGTGATGTGTTCATATCTTTTGGTTCTAGTTAGGACTCTAGCTGCTACGTTCTGAACTAACTGGAGCTTGTTTATGCTCCTACTGGAACATCCAGACAGTAAAGCATTACAGTAATCCAACCTAGAGGTAACAAATTAATGAACTAGTTTTTCTGCATCATGTAATGACATCATATTTCTTATCTCAGCAGTATTTCTGAGATGAAAGAAGGCTAATTTTGTGATGTTATTATGTGAGCTTCAAATGAGAGACTGGTTTGAATAATCACACCAAGGTCTTTATAATCACACCTTTTCTGCTGCACATGATGAAATAGAGAGACCATCCATGACCATTCATACTTTTGGCTGCATGTAATAATAGTCAAAGCACTTTCTTCTTGTCAGAGTGAAGCAGAAGAAAGTTAGTAAGCATCCTCTGTCTTCAATCTTATTAAGCTGGTGTCTCACATCTGACTTAGATGTATAACAGTGGAAGCTAATACCATGTTTACGAATAATTGCACCAAGGGGTAGCATATATAGGGAGAAAAACAATGGGCCTAAAACAGAAATGTGCGGAACACCAAACATTGCCTTAATATATTTAGAGTTTTCACCATTTAGATCTACAAACTGATAGCAATTCATTCAAATAAGACTTGAGCCAGGAGAGGACTGTCCCTTTAACACTAAAAACATGTTCTAGCCTATCAAGTAAAATGAGGCCAGCCACAGGTCATTTATAACTTTAACCAGTGCTGTCTCTGTGCTATAATGAGGCAATCCTAAGTGATACATTTCATGAATATTATTTCTATGTAGGTATGAGCACAATTATTTCTAGGATCTTGGAAATAAAGGGGAGGTTTGATATTGGCCTATAGTTGGACAGGTGGAGTCGAGATCAGTTTTTTTAATCAGAGGTTTGATAACCGCTAGCTTAAAAGGTTTGAAAGCTCATCAGTTGAAACTCAATCTCGGGAAAACTGAAGTACTGATCATCCCAGGTGATTCATCACCAGGTCAGGATATTGCAATATCCCTGGACAACGATCTGATCTACTCTTAAGTCATAGTGCGCAACCTTGGGGTAGACTTGGACAATCAACTGTCCTTTTTCTTGCATATTGCTAATGTGACACACTCATGTCAGTTTCTTCTCTACAACATCAAAATTACTCAGGCATTTTTGTCCACACAGGCTGCCGACATACTTTTTCAGTCTCTTGTCATTGCAAGACTGGACTACTGAAACTCACTGCTGGCAGGTCTACCTATGAACCCAAATGATCCAAAGTGCAGCTGCACAACTTGTTTTCAACCGGCTCACATACCAACCCAATGCTACGCTCCTTCCACTGGCTTCTGGTAGCTGCACGCATCAGATTCAAAACACTGATGCTTGCCTACAAAGCCAAAAATGGACCAGCTCCCATTTAACTCAAAGCTCTTATCACTCCTCGCACTGCACTTCACTCACTCAGATCTACCAGCACTGCTTGAATAGTCCCACCATCTTTCAGGGTAAGAGGTAGGTAGGTATACAGAAAGACTCTTTACTGTTCTGGCACCAAGGTGGTGGAATGAACTTCCCCTAGATGTCCGAAAAGCTAAGTCACTAGCTATCTTCAAACAACAGGTTAACACCTATCTCTTCCTGAAATACTTAAACCAGCACTTCTCCCTCTTTGATGTATGTGATTAATTATAAAAAAGTAAAAATAAAAACAGTCAGGATGTTGTTGGAAATGTAGGTGTTTTATTTTTAATAATTGCAAAGTGGTGGCAGTGCAGTTGGAATGTGGTGCGTCGGTGCTGGGGTGCTGGGGTGCTGCGGAGCTGGAGCGGCAGCGTCAACCCTGGAGCGGCATTGGCTGGCATGCGGGTAAGGCATCACATCTTCCCATTGGGTCGGGGGTAAACAGAGGGATGGAGAGAGAACCACCATTAGTTTATCCCCATGAAAAGTAAAGCTTACCTCTCATAGACCTGGGCCAGCCTTCTCTAGTTCACCTACACCTGGAGTGTAAAGAGTTGGAAGCTGTTTTTGATTGGCTCCTTGGGGTTTGGCTTGCTTTCACTGCCCTCCCTTGCAGCCACTATCAGTGGCGCTGTCAATGGGGCTGAAGTGCCGCTGTTTCTTCAGAACCACAGGATATGTGAGGTGAATTTTTTGTTCAGCTTGCATGCAGAGTGTTAATCCAGTGTGAAGTATTTAACCTAGTGAACCAGTGTTAATGTATTCATGGATAGAGACTTAAAAGCACTGTTGTATGTTGCTTTGGATAAGGGTGCCAAATGAGGTAAATGTAATGTAATGTAATGAGTCTAAATTATCATTAAATGCAATACACACCTTTGATGCTTTGGCAGACTACATTGGATGAGGTAGAAAAATAGATAAACATAAGCAAGACAGGCTAGCAAATTTCATAACGAAGTGGATAGCTAGAAGTCTTAGCTATGGCAGTGGCAAAGAGCTTTAGTTTTATATTTAACTTGATTATATTCATGTTTAAGTTAAGAAATATTTTAACTGCTATTATATAAAGGGAATACTGCTGTAAAAAAAAGCACCTTATTTTAAGTGTTTAGAAACCAAATGCTTTTCACTTTTGTTCATATAACAGTAAATAAAAGTGCACAGTACACTTGACAAACAGCATTTGACAAACAAGCTAAAGTAAATAGTGCAGTAGCAGTTTTATGAATATCAGTTTGAGTAAGTTTATCAATTGATTTGTCTGTGCTGAGTGATTTCTTAAATGACCTGTTTTATCCAATTTAGTCAAAGCTGTTGGTTATTAATCAGCACCAAGGATAATGGAGACTACAGCAAGGGACAGAGATTCTTCCTTCATAGCCTCCCAATTAAGCGATAGCCTTCCCTTAGGACTCAGACATAGTCACACATATTCCAACATTTAAGATGAAAACCTGATTGTTTAGTCAGGCATTTCATTAGGTAAGGTCACACATCTGTTGGTTTCATATGTACAGAGACAAACTGGAATGTTTTGATGCTGCCAATGTAGTAAAAATTTTATTGTAATGTAACTTTAAAGAAAAAAAAAGAAATATAAAAAATAAAATATAAATAAGAACAAAACAAAAGAAAACACAAAAAATACAAATGATACAAAAGCAAATGTTCTGATTACTCAGTAAAAATGAGTAAATTCTTTGATACAAGGTTGTAGTCGTAGGATGTCCTAGGAGCTTTGTAGTGACTTTGTGCATGTCTTGTTTTTCTTTTCTCCACCATGTTTTCTCTCCACGCAGAAAACATATTAGAGTGAGGTTAATGAGTCAGTCAGGACCAGTCAATGCTGTGTGGTAGCTAAGAGGCACATCCAATCCCACCACAGGTCCTACCACACTCAACCATGTGGCAATGTAGTTTACTTTCCTGTAAAAACATAAAAACATGAAATGGGAAAAATATACACTAACAGTAGCCTTTTGGGGTTGTGAAGATGTTTCAGCACAGTCCTTATAGTACACCAGAAAAACAATTATAATTCTCTTAAAAAGACAATGTGCAATATGGCAAACATTGCAAAGCACCAGGATCAGGATTTATACAGTGCTGTGGAGGCAGAATTGTCATGGATGTACATCGTATGGTATCCAGTGGTAACAGATAGATTATTGTATTAAATGCAGTGTGTATGTATAGTCCAGTATGTATAAATGCAGTGTGTATGTATAGTCCAGTATGTATAAATGCAGTGTGTATGTATAGTCCAGTGTCGAACTGTTGAAGTTAAATTGAAGTGTTTGGCATACCATATTGTGGAAGTATGCTGTAGGGTATATTAGTTTTGACTGTTAATTAATCTGATAGCCTGAGGGAAAAAGCTATCCCTCAGTCGGCTAGTGCGGGATCGGATGCTGCGGGGACATCTTCCTAAGGGAAGCATAGAGAGCAGACTGTGGGACGGGTGGCTAGAGTCCTTGATGATCCTCCGGGCTTTCCTTATACACCGCCTGGTGTAGATGTCCTGGAGGGAGGAAAGCTCACGTCCAACAATGTGGCTGGCAGTTCGCACGACCCTTTTCAGAGCTTTACGGTTGCCAGCGGTGCTGTTTCCAAACCAGGCAGTGATGCAGCCCGTCAGGACGCTCTCTATAGTGCAGGTGTAGAATGTTCTGAGGATGCTGGGGCTCATTCCGAACTTCCTCAGCCGTCTCAGGAAGAAGAGGCGTTGATGTCCCTTTTTCAGCACTGTGTCAGTGTGTATGGTCCAGGTGAGATCCTCGCTCTGTAGGCCGTCTTCTCTGTAGGCCGTCTCATCGTTGTCGGTGATCAGGCCTATCACCGTTGTGTCGTCAGTGAATTTGACGATGACGTTGGAGCTGTGTGAGGCTGCACAGTCATGTGTGTACAGGGAGCTGTGTAGAAGTGGGCTGAGGACACAGCCCTGAGGAGCACAAGTGTTGAGGGTCAGCAGGGATGAAGTGTTGCTGCCCATTCTTACCACCTGACTTCGGCCTGTCAGGAAGTCCAGAATCCAGCTGCAAAGAGATCTGTTTTGTCCCAGAGTCCGGAGCTTCGCAACAAGTGTGGCAGGCACTATAGTGTTAAATGCTGAGCAAATTGTAGCGGATCCAGTGAGGCAGGCACACAGAGCAGATGTAATCTCAGATGAGTCTCTCAAAACACTTGCTGAAGATGGGTGCCTCCAGAGCAACGGGCCTCCAGTCATTTAGGCATGTGATTTTATTTTTCTTTGGTATGGGCACAATGGTGGATTTTTTGAAGCACGATGGAACCACAGACAAACTTATTGCTAACTTGTGGTTATACAATTTGCACAACTTTATAAATTATGCCAGTAAAATTTAAACGATTTTAGAGCATTGAGCCATGAGTGACTTAACTACCACCAGGTAGTTTGCTAATATTAGCTACTCCATCATGGTAATTAAAGCCATGTTAGCTTAGGTTGCTAATGTACCAACTAAAAAAATCTGGTAAACAACAGTCATCAATTACACTTAACACATTTCATACTAGAGTATTTCAGAATTTAAGGTCTGACTACTACACAAACAGAATATAAGTTTTGGTGTTTGAATGTTCAGAGTTCAGTCAAATTCCACTGAACTAAAGGTACTTTTATGAGCTTTGAGACTATGATACTGCAATCAAAAATGACCAGAGACTTTTTTTTCTTACACCATAAATTTGTTAAAAGATTACATTATGACTTCAATAGTGCTCAAAACTTTAAAGTTAAGGACTTGTAACCTGAACTGGAATTTGCCTGTCTTGACTTGGGATCATAAGAATTTGGTAAAGGTATGTATTTAGGCTTACATTTTAGCAACCAGTATAGATATGACTGGTGCCACTCTTTACTCCCATAACCTCCGGTAAGTGTTAAGCTTACTAACTTGTAGTGTTAGTTTGCAGTACCAGCGGCTGCATGTTCTCAAGCTAACTCAAGTGCTTTTTAAATCAAAATGTATAGATTTTTAGGTCTCTGCTTTTGATGACTTGCACCTATGCATCTATGAAGCACAGACAGCTTTCCCTCTGTGATTATGATGCTGGTATGGTTTTAATGCAGAACCAGCTTCACCGTGTCCCCAAGCCAGCTTCAGTACTGATTTTGTTATCAGATTTTTTGAATTTCTGAGAAGAAATGAATTTTGAGCTTTGCCGGGACAGTATTAATAGTTCTCAACTTATAAAGACTTGCTACTATGAAGAATAGAATCCTGTGAATATAATAATTTGTTGTTCTCCACTGTGATGAAAATCCTGAACAGAACAGCCAGGTTGTTCCTGAAGACCTCCTTAGCATCCCACACACACCTTGGGCCACCCATTCAAATGAAATAGAGCACACTCAGGTTACCCCATATGTCACTAAACTTCGTCCCCAGTCTATTGTAAACAGTATCCACTATACAGAGAGTGGAAAGAAATGATGGGTGACATCATCCAATCACTCCTTTCACTGGGAATTCCTGCACCATGTTTGTCTCCTTACAACATATTAGGTTTCCAGACAGGGTTGACTAAGTATCCTTTTAGGTCATGTATGGTGCTTTGGGTTCATCAGAATCCTCTCCATCTGCCTAATAGCCCCCTGAGATTGTATACATATTTGCTAGTATTTCATAATCTGTTTTAGGATATTTTATTTAATTGTACCAACTCTTTATGGTATATCAATACTTTGATATGCTATGTCCAGTATAAATTTAGTTTAGAAAAAAATTCACTTAAAATTTGTGTTTTATTTTCTACATTAAGATTTATAATGTCACAAAGTCACAAAGTTCACAATGAAGGCTAAATGTTGAAGTAAAAAAAGTTGCATGTTCAAATGCAAATGATTACACCTTATTTAAAAAAAAGATTTTTTTGTATACAAGTGAGCAGCTTTGACAAAAGAGCTAAGTAACAATGCTGAGCCAAAATAAAGTACTGTTAATTAAATATTATTTTAATGCATTAAATATGCAATATGAATTCTTGAGTTATATGTATCTCATTTTGTAAAATTTTGTAAAAAATAATTTCAGATAAAACAGTCATAACTAACACAGACAGTAGCAAAATATTACCTTTTTTTGGTATTTGCCATTTTCAAAATGGGTCTCATGAACTCTTCAGTGTGACAAGGATGGAGCATAAAGAAAGGCTGGCCTAGTAAAGGGTGTTCCTGCACAGACACACACACACACACACAGAGAGAGAGAGAGAGAGGGAGAGAGAGAGAGAGGGAGAGAGAGAGAGAGAGAGAGAGAGAGAGAGAGAGAGAGAGAGAGAATAATAATCACAATAATCGCTAAAATATATAGTATCTGTAGACCTACATGCTGATTTTGTAAAGAAAGAATCGATCAGTTTATAATTTTGATTGTAGGTTTATTTTAACAGTGAGAGACAGAATAACAACAAAAAAATAGAGAAAAATGCATTGCAAAAAAGTTATAAATTGATTTGCATTTTAATGAGTGAAATAAGTATTTGATCCCCTATCTTAAAGTGAGTGCTCCTAATCTCAGCTAGTTACCTGTATAAAAGACACCTGTCCACATAAGCAATCAATCAATCAATCAATCAGATTCCAAACTCTCCAACATGGGCAAGACCACGGATGTCAGGGACAAAATTGTAGACCTACACAAAGCTGGCATGGGCTACAAGACCATCTGAATGATTCAGAGGAGAACTGGTTGAAAGTGTTTTGGTCAGATGAGACCAAAAACGAGCTCTTTGGCATCAACTCAACGCACTGTTTTTAGAGGAAGAGGAATGCTGCTTATAACCCCAAGATCACCAACCCACCGTCAAACCCACTGAGGGGATTAAGGGGACAATACAACTTCACCACATCAAGAGGACTTCCTTCCCTCAGCCAGGGCACTGAAAATGGGTCGTGGATGGGAATATTCTAGTATGACAATGACCCAAAACACACGGACAAGGCAACAAAGGAGTGGCTCAAGAAGAGGAACATAAAGGTCCTGGAGTGACCTAGCCAGTCTCCAGACCTTAATCACATAGAAAATATGTGGAGTTAGCTGAAACTTCACCATGCCTTTTTCTGTGCTAAAATCAAGTCTAATGCTATAAATTTACAACAGTAATAACAGTTTTCTATTTCTGAACACCACTATTCAAAACCACTTTTTAAAATTTTAAAATAGCAATTCTAGAATAAGGAGGCTGTGCTCCAATCCATGAATCAAGTGTATCAAACAGCATCCAAAATTGTTAGTGGCTAGATTTATATCCTGATTAGCTTAATTATACATTTACAAATGTACAATTTGGAAAACAGAAACACAAATGAATCAGATGCAAAATCATGAGATAAGGATCAAACATAAAACCTTGTAAAAACATGTACTTCTAGTTTGGTTCAAATCTATATGACAAATCATGAATTATTTGAATAAACCACTCCACCATTAAAATTGATGAATAACATCTATATTCTAAATTATTAAGATAGGACAAAAATTCTAGGAAAAGTTCTCAGAAGTAAGTTTTGTATAATATGCAAAATGATCAAAAATGGATGGCGCTAAATGGTCCAAAATGCACATTACGGGGTTAAAGAGACAAGGCATGGGGGTCTATTACAACTTATTGTACAGGGTTAGGGTTGAGGGATTGTGCATCAAGTTAAGAGCCATGCTTCCAAGTTGTGTGACAATAGCTGATTTACAACCTTGTCAAAATGCTTGACTAAACTGATGGCAGCCAAGTTATTTCTAGTATCCAAATCATCATTATTATCATCATCATCATCATAATCATCATCAAACATCCACTTGCATATTATCATAGATATGCAGTATATCAAGCTTTTGGGAAAACCCAAAAAATAAGATGACTCTCTTCAGTGTTCTTAAAGGAGTTGGATTTATTTCAACCAACTGAACTGGATACCAAATTTTGTCTTAGTCCTGGCTGCCTAACAATGATCTAGCAACACATAAGCAACATAATCAGCTGTACAATATTTTATTCAGGAAATGCACTTTCAGTGAGGGAATGGTCTCCTCAGGCTATGGATATGTTCTTTTATGAAAACAAAGTACCAGAAGACATGGAAGCTTAATACAGTTAATGATATTAATGTACTGATGGCTGCTACCTGTTGAGTCAGTGTATCCCAAGGTCCTTGTAGTAGTCTTTGTCTGTAGTTTGGGTGAATATTTTTCCAAACCTCATCAAGGGACAATGGCTGTCCATCTGTACAATGGGAGAGAAAAGAGCAAATAAAAGCTAACCAGACAACTGTAAAAAATCCTATGCAGCTCCTACCCATTCCAAATAAATTAAATAATTTGCATGTGGTAACAATATACCTAATGTAGATGCTCTGAAGTAGAGTGTTGGCACCTGATGACCGAATGAGTATAAAACATGGTATTCATAGAGCATTAAAACTTGGCTTTCACATTCTTTATAAGCCCCAACTGCATCATCATCCAACTAGATAGAGAAAGAAAAAATAGATGAAAGCAGAAGAAAAATTTCATTTTAATTTTATTATTAATAATAAAATTGGTTGTGGGATATATTTTGGGTGTAGGTTGTGGGATATTTTTAGGCCTATAAGAATTTGTGAAATTGCAAAAGATCAGGTGGCATAAAAAAGTAGTTTTGAGCACCATTTCTATTATTGGATTAATATAGTAAGGTAACATGACAAGTAGGACAAATTGTTTTGGTGCATCTTTTAAGCATAAATAGGCTTTGTGTAGCTTGTAAACTAACAATAACATCCTTAGTTAGGTGTGTGGTAGCCTAGTGGTTAAGGTGTTGGGCTACTAATCGGAACTAAAGCTGCCACTGTTGGGTGCCTGAGCAAGGCCCTTAACCCTCAATTGCTCAGTTGTATAAAAAGAAATAAGATAATGTAAGTCGCTCTGGATAAGGGCATCTGCCAAATGATGTAAATGGTAAATGTAAATATAGTTTGGCAAATATGTTATGGAAATGTAAATTGCCCAAAGAAACAGCAGGTGAAGCGGTTTGACTCTGGGAATTCATGATGAAGTCAAATCGGATACCTCTATACAGTGATGCCTCGATATACGAGTGCTTTGACATACAAATTTTTTGAGATACGAGCTGTGATTCGACCAAATTTTTGCCTTGAGATACGAGCAAATTTTTGAGATACGAGCATCCGAGCCAAAACAAAGATCCCCAACAACCACGTGTTTCCCCTGCCTCAGCTTCCTGCGTCTCACTCGGTTAAAGCCGCCTTTCCACTGCACACGACAAACGACGGCCGATAAAAAGGAAGTCATTCATTTCCTATGGAGAGTCACAAAGCCGCTGCGTGAGGTGCCGACCATCTGCGGATCCGTAATTTTCGGATCCGTTTTAAGCGTTGGATCCGTTAAAAAATTTGAACTTGTGCGACTACACTGCATCTGATATGCCGACCGGACAGGTTTTTATTAAAATGACCGGCAGATGTTAGTGAGGAAAGAGTGACAAAAAAGGCAAAAACAAGTGAAGAGAAAAGCAATGAAGAAAATTAAGCAAAATTAATGTAAAGAAAACAGAAATTGTAGCAATTAAGTTCAGTTAAGAGAATTTCAGTTCTGTCAGGACCACTTTGTCAAAAGAGAATTTATTAGATGATATGCATACAGTTGGTGTTGGTGGTATGGTTCTGTTCTGGACAAAAATCTAGACTTTTCAGTGACTAGAAAATAGAATAAACCCCCGTATAACAGAACCACTAATATGCTCGATTACACATTTTTGGAAAGTAATAAATGAATGAATGGATAAATAAATAATTAAATAATTAGAGATAGAGGGAGAGAGAGAGAAAAATATGTGGAGATTTATGACGTAAACTGGAACAACGAACACAGGTTCCGGCGTGGTGGAGTCGGGGTTGGAGGAGGGAGTTTAGATCGCAGCAGCAGCGAAGCGCTAGAGCGGCTCTATGAATTGGAATTTAAATTGTTGGGTAATTTGGATGTAGTAACCGGATTGGTGCGCGTCGTGGACAGCTGATTAACAGCTGATGCACGCTTGACGACGTGGCCTGCCAGAACTAACGCGATGCTTGATTTAAGTTCGTTAATTTTAGTGAAGTTTAGTTAAGTTCCATTTAAGTATAAAGTAGCATTAAGAGTGTACAGTAGCGAGTAAGTGAACGAAAGCGAAAGTGTACGTACGAGACAAATTTCCTCCTGTTTACTCCTCCCTCAACCTCCATGAGCATCTTCCGTAAAATAAAACAAGTTTATTTTTTTAACATTCTCTTTTACTACTGTAAGTTTTTATACAATATTTGTCATTTATATATACAGGTACTGTACATTTTTCATATTCAAAACACAAACAAAACAACTGGAGTGGAATTTTGCGAGCTGGAACGGATTAATGGGATTTCAATTCATTTAAACGGGGAAAATTGTTTTGAGATACGAGCAATTTGAGATACGAGCAAAGTCACGGAACGAATTAAACTCGTATCTCGAGGCATTGTGAAATTGTGAAATCCATGAAAATCCTGCAAATTGAAGAAAAAAGATGCATCATACTGCTTATCCCACGTGTTTGTAAACTTGTGTAAACAAGCAGGGTGTATGTATGCACCTAGATGAAATTGGACTGACAACTTCACACCAAAGTTATGAGGAGACTTTTTGAAATCTAGCAATCACAATTTGGATCTTGGAAAAGGCCACTCAGATCCTTATGCTTGCCAATTTTTCAGCAAATCAACTTCAAGTACTGACTTTTCACTTGCTGCCTAATATATCCCATCACTTCTCAGGTGCAAATGTAACAAGATAATCAATATTATTCATTTCACCTGTCAGTAAATTTGATGTTATGGCTGATTAGTGTTTGTGTATGTTTCAGGACTTTCCAAATGGTTTTATTGATTATGTCCAATATTTGCCCAATGCCTTAGATTTTACCTACCCATAGATAGTTATATAATCTTTAGCTTATCCTTTTGAACAAAAATGCAGTCCTGATTGCAAAACTAGCCAGGCTAAAACTAACATTAGTTGTTCAGAGCTATTTATTTTAACAAGAAACATTTTAGTCACACATTACAATATATAAAAATTGAGTGGTCTGATGCAAATTGTGTTATGTTCTATGTCATTTAACACACCTTCACATAAATACAGAGGCTCATAGACAAGCCTTCTCTCCCCACAATCCTCTATCTGGTACAATTCCAAAGAAGAGTTACTGCAGCTATACATTGTATTGCAGCTCGGTGTGTAGTGAATTACAGGGCGTACTATTTTTTCCCACAAGGTTTTTGAATGCTGGGTAATTTTGTTGGGAAATGACTACATAATGAAATTCACAGTTTTTTGCTCTCATCTGAGATTTTTATTATTTTATAATGATGTACATGCCTACGATGTACATAATAAGTTTGCTTGGCATGCGTTGGATATTGGACGACTCAAACATTGGATGTTGGACGAGTTAAATCTGAGTTTGAGTTTCACCTTGAGTTTAAACCTTTGTGATGGGCACCAACCATGGGATTTTGTCCATGTGAGACCTATTCCATAAAGAAGCCAAGTCATTCCAACCACTAGTAGAAGCATCAGCAGAAAACAATGCCTTGCATACTAATTCAGCATCACAAGAAATACTTTATTTTCTGACTGTGACACATTGGCAGAATCTGCTACAGTTGCCATTAAAATGGTATAATGAATTTGTGTCTGTCTTTTAATGTAAAGTGTTTTGGGTTTTTTAATGCTTAGGAATTTATTGTTTTAAGCTTCCAATCTTGTTCCAAGGCTCTTAATAGTGTTTTCACTATATTTAGGAAATTATCACTGGTAATAATACACACAGAGCTCATATAGACTATATAGAATTATATACAGAATATATAGAAATTCAACCTATCAGTGAGAAAGTTTACCAGAACTACTCAGATAGTTTGTGCCTACATATATTGGTGGAAATGTGGCCACATCTATACACACAATTGTTTGTGTTTTCACATTTAGAAAAGATAAGGAAAAGCTTCTAATATTTTTTTATTATTATTATTTTTATGCAATATTCACTAGGGGTGTAACCTGTTAGGACAATAGGAATGGAGAATAAGTAAAATCTAGAAAAAAATCATATCACTAATGTATGAACAATTAATAAATATAAACTTAAAAGAGCCGGATCACAATATTATTACTTAATAAATATACTAAAAATGTCATATGGACATTGCTGAGAGCCAAGAGAGGCATCTTGACTTATCAAGCATCACACAGACATGTACACAATATTGCCAAAAGTCTGTGGATACCTGATCATTCAAATGTGCTTGAACATCCCATTATCACAGAAACCACTTTACTGTGAAGGCATTCTACAAGATTTTGGAGCAGAGAATTGTGCCCATTCAGCCACAATAGCATTAGAGAGGTCAGGTACTGATATTGGCAAGAAGGCCTGGTGTGGGGTTGATATTTTGGCTTCTGTAAGCTAAATGAACACAGAAACAAGCAGAACACAGAAATGACTTTTACCTCATCAGCTCCAGTCAGAGCATTGATCCCATCATCAGCTTTCTGGTTATGCAAAGACGACAATCTTCCAGGTATTATAGCAGTTTTTTTTATGTAGTCTTCTTCACCACCCTGAATCAGAGAAAGATTTTTGCATTAATCATACAATTTAAACAATGTCTTAAAAAATATATATATATATTTATAGTCTACTATTATAGATATATATCTTTACCACACCTTGACCTTTGCCCAACTCCATCCATCTTTGATGACAGCTGAGTGCTGTAGAAAAAGCTTGCAGCAGATATAGAAAGCCTTCTCATCTAAGTAATACTTAGAAATGATTGACTCTTCTCCACTTGACATCTGAAAGGGACACAATCCTTTGAGACATAGCCTTTTACCTTTTTTACCCAATGTAAATTATGAGAAAATCTATTCCAATTTATGCATATGGATGGGACATATATTGTGCAAATAAAATGTATACTTTGTCTTTTCTACATTATATCAAAATTCAAATTAAATAATACAAATCATTTTGAAAGTTACAGCATGACCATATTGAGTGTGCGTTTTTGCACAAATCTAGGTCAATAAAAACATGGTATGACAAGTTTGGTGTGGTGGAACTCCAGTGATCTTCACCGAGCTGTAACTTCAATCCCGCTGTAACTTCAATGAACGCTTTAAGTTGACTCGGAACAGCAATTGTGAGCTAGGCCTTCTTATTCAACATCAGAGTTTATGCTCTTTTAACTAAATTGTGACAAACACAGACATACTTTAAAACCTTCCCACTAGAATGAAGGCAGCTGTAGCTCCAAAGGGAGCATATTAATACCCATTAATACCAAAGACGTTCATAAAGGTGTCCACATACTTTTAATCATATAGTGGATTTATATTCAAAACAGCAAACTGTAAGGTCGATGATATACTTTTAACCAACAAGGTCAATGTTGATTTCTTCAAAACTAAATATCATTAAAATATATTTTATTTACTTTTGACAGTGTGAGTGACCATGTAGATCGCATATGCTGTACTTGGGGCTGAGGGCCAACATTTTGAGTAGCACTTTAAATTTGAGGGGTTTTCCCCTATCAGAGGTCAGAAATCTTTGGCATGTGACTTCCTACTGGGTAGTTAATGGACTGTATGACGTGTCTTTCCTGAGAAGCTGTCCTATGTGCCTACCAAATTTGCTGTATTTTGGTGAAGTTTGACGTGCATAACACAACCTACACCACTCCCATATCCAAGCTTTTCCAGAAACTAATGACACAGAATGTTACATAGCTCAGAGGCACACACTAGCCACTCCTTTAAGAACACAGATACACTTTTTCAGTTATCCAATCATGAAATCTGCATAAAATTTTGCAGATACATATCAAGAGCTACAGTTCAGCTCAGAGAAGAAATGTAATGTAATTGACTTTGATCATGGTTTAGTGCCAGATGGGCTGGTTTGTGTATTTCAGAAATAAAAAGATTACTTTTTTCCCCATTCTGATCTTTGATCTGATTATAAATGGAAGATCTTTACTCTTATCTTAGTGATTTGATGCACTGCACCAACCAGAGATATTTGTTAATGCAATTATATTTCAAGCAGTAATTTTAGTGTGGCCTGTAAGGACATATGGAGAATAAATATGTTGATGACTGTATATTCCAGATGTATCGTTCATTTATGATTTACTAAGCTGATTTACAGAATTCTATATTTTATGAATATATTTCCCATATATGAGAGTGTGGTCATGTCATCTACACTTCAGAAATGCTTGTTCAACCTATCTACTCTGCAATATTTGTGCATATATATTACACATTGCAAATATAAACAGTAAAATGCTGTTTATTTCATCTTAATTTAACATATGTTACAGGAAAGGATGCATAGGATAAAAGTACCAACAGAATACAGTGTGAACATAGCCCTCAGAGGGAGCCTATGTTTGCTAGAAAAAAGTCAAAAAATTTAATCCAAAAATACTGAGTGTTGTGTCAAGTAAAGTCATTCTCCTGTGCCTTTAACACCATTCGTCCAGCTCTACTAGGTGAGAATCTGACAGCATGGCAATGCAGGTGTAAGCTTCCGTTGTGTCCTGGATTGTTAACTACCTGATTGACAGAACACACTATGTATGCTTGCAGTACTGTGAGTCAGACAGAGTGGTTTGCAATACGGGAGCTCCACAGGGGACTGTTCTGTCTCCTTTCCTCTTCACCCTGTATACTGTAGACTTCAGCTACTGCACAGAGTACTGCCATCTTCAGAAATTTTCTGATGACTCGGCTATAATTGGTTGCATCAGCAATGGTGAGGAGATTGAGTACAGTCATATTGTGTGAGTGGAACCATCAACAGCTCAACGTGACAAAAAACAAAGAACCTAGTGGTCGACCTGAGGAGGACTAAGGCACCTATAATTCCTGTTTCCATACATGGGAACATGGTGAATGATTACAAATACTTGGGTAATCCAGGTGTCTAACAGGAGTTCTTTGGACATATGGATGATGCATATGTTTGGCGTAAGAAAGGAGGAGGAGAATACCATCCCAACGGTCAATCATGGCTGTGGTCACACCATGCTATAGGGATGCTTCTCTGCAAGTGGTTCAGGTAACCTTTTTAAGATAGACGGTATCATGAAAAAATTGGACTCTCAAATTTCTTGATGAAAGCCTGGTGGCTTTAGCACACAAACTCAACCTACCAGAAAATTGGACCTACCAGCAGAATAATGACCTGACGCATATGGCGCGAGTGGTCAAGAAAAGTTTCAGGGGCAACAACATAAATGTTCTGGAATGGCCAAGTCAGAGCCCTGACCTGAACCCAAATGAGAATTTGTGGAGAGAGATGAAGATCCAGGTCAGGGCTAGGAGGCCTTCCAATCTCCAAAAACTGAAGGCTTTTGCAAAGGAATAGTGGGGAAACGTTCCACAGGAGACCTGTAGAAATCTTGTAGAGACCTACAAGAAGCATTTGCAGGCTGTCATTAAGATCAATGGCTTTTCTATTGATTATAAGAACATTCATTCATTCATTTTCTACCGCTTATCCGAACTACCTCGGGTCACGGGGAGCCTGTGACTATCTCAGGCGTCATCGGGCATCAAGGCAGGATACACCCTGGACGGAGTGCCAACCCATCGCAGGGGATTATAAGAACATTGTAATATAAATGGTATGAATAATTCTGAACATTGTGATTTTAGAATAAAGCATAACAGCCCTAATTAATGTTGTAAATGACCTGTTACTGGCCTCTGATCATTAGAGCAGCTTTTAAAACCATTGACCATGCTATTCTACTTGATAGGCTAGAGCATGTTGTTGGTGTTAAGGGGACAGCCCTCTTCTGACTCAGGTCTTATTTGACTGATAATCATCTCCTGGTGTAATTATTCATAAACATGGTATTAGCCTCCACTGTTATGCTGATGACATGCAGTTTCAGCCAAGTCAGAAGATAGACCAGCTTATTAAGATTGAAGAATGTGTAAAGGAAATTAGACGGTAGATGCTTATTAACGTCCTCCTCCTTAACTCTGACAAGGACCACAGGCAGCTAGATGTAAGCTTTCTGGTTACAGAGTAACTCTAGATAGTATTTCTATTTCACCATGTGAAGCAGTAAAAGACCTGGGTGTGAATATTGACTCGAGTCTTTCATTTGAAGCTCATGTAGATAGTATCACAAGCATAGCCTTCTTTCCTCTCAGAAATATTGGTAAGATACAAAGCACATTGTCACTACATGATGCAGAATCACTAGTTAATGCTTTAGTTAACTCAAGGTTGAATTATTGTAATGATTTACTGTCTGGATGTTCCAGTGGGGGCCTTCTGACTCACTCACAGTGTCAGTGTTTAAGTCCAAGCTGAAAACACATTTGTTCAGTCTAGCCTTTTATAAATAGCTTTTCTTAGGTAAAGTAGCAGAGCTGGAAGTTTCATGAGCATAGAGTGTTCGGTGAACTGGGATGTTTGGATGTTGTCAGGGTGGCGTCGAGGAAACTTTTATTTTGTAACGTACTCACGGCACAGAACCGGCACACTGGACGAATGTATGTGAATTTCTGCACACAGTATAGAGTGGAACTTAATAGAGTACATTTTAGTTATGATTAATAATCCTCGCTTAATTGTGATGGCGAGGCCATTTCACACTCTGAACCTGTTTTCCTCGTATTTACTTCCAGTAAATACGAGCTACAGCCCGTAGGAAATTTACCAGAGTATATGTCTTACTTACCATGAATTTCTTCAAACAAAATTCTTGACAAAATAACTTTTAGAAATGCAATTCCGTTAAAATAACAGCGACAACTTGCGTCGGCTATTTACTTCGGCCACTGTACAATTTTGTTTACCTAACGGCATCCCATGTAGGTGTCTGCGCATAAACGGAAGTGCGAATAGCCCCAGACATGGGCATTCACTGAATTCCAGGGGTTTCGTTACCACGACGTAAAGTGGGCGTGTTTCCGGACGTCTTGGAAAAACGCCCTCTTTCAAAAAAACAAAACAAAACAGCATACTACGAAGGACAAAACAGTCATACAGGTAGATTTATTTTAGAAAACAAATAAACAACCAAAAACAACGGTTATGGTTAGGGTTAGGGTTAGATTATCAAATAGGCCACGCCTAACTCGATGACGCAATATCTGTCACGCTGTTCTGAAATCCCTGCCGTGTTTTTTATTGGCTTTAAAGAAACACAACATACGTCAGAGGCAAACTGAATAAACAAAAGTGAAATACACATAAACAAAAGCATACAAGTTAAAATAAATAAATAAGCAAATAAGTAAATAAATAAAGTTAAACAAAAATACGAAAATGCTTACAGATTGAAACACATTTACAGCTTTTTTATTTTTCAACATAACAAAGCATTTAAATATTGTTAAATTTCTGCTCTCAAAATGAAGAATAAGGCCTTATTTCCCCCAAAATGACAAAAATACAAAATTTAGAAGTAGCAAGTTAACAAAAAATATTCCCTGTGATAACATTTGACTAGGGTGTCTGCCAGAAATGTAAATGTAAATCACTAACAATCCTCATATTGGTTTGACATTCCTGCATCTACACTGTAAAAAATGTCTGTAAATTTAATGGTAAAATACTGTAGAAATGCTACAGTGTAAACCATATTTCACAAAATAGGCAATAACGGTAGAATTTACGGAACAAACCTGTAATTTCAGTCCTACCTGTAGGTAAAACCTTAAATGTAACAGTTAAAAACATATGAAAATATGGCTTATTCTAGAAAAATTACAATACACTGCATTACTTACCATAAAAAATAAAATGTATTTTGTCTAATATTATTCTTATTGAAAGTACATAAATATATTTGACCCCCTGTGCAATGTGGACTTAATACCACAATACAGAATACAGGACATAAACAATATTAACAAATGTGTGGTTAAATAATCTTTTTCTGTGTAAAGTTGACATATAAGGACTTCTATAAAGTAAAGATACAATTGTCTGCCTAAAACCCTCAAAAGTTGTCCACACTGACCTTTGTGACTTTGATTTTAAGAATTAAAATTTTGTTTTGCAGCAGTCAATTTTGATTGAAAAATATTTAGCAGTATTTTCGAATTTTAACACTTTCATCTCTTTCATTTCATTAAAATCAATGCTATTTTTTTGTCTCCACCCTCAGGAATTTATTTGAACGTAAAAATCAGTTCAGCAAGCATTTAAAAGATCAGTTAAGCATCAGCCAATCAAGATACATGTTGTGCCTTGGCTTAAGTGGACAAAGAATTTGATTGGTTAAATATACTGATGGGCACTGAACACATAGTAGCGTTTGCATTCCCACACCTGAAGTAAACAGCTGAACCCCAAGTGGAAAGATATTCTGTGAAATACATGTGTATGTGCCCATTGGTAAATGAGATTAAACCATTTTAGCCGTTCATGGTTTTAAACACGAGTCAAATAAACATAAACATAAACATAAACCCCTAAACATACGCGTAAACATACAGACAGCAAGTAGTCAGACTTGAAATCGATAAAAAGTTCCAGGATATGAAACACAATTTAGGTGTTTAACACAGTAGCAGAGTGTGTGTTTGTGTCGTTGAAATGTTTAACTGTCATAATAATCTGTTTTGTGGAATATATATAAAGGTATATTTTGTGAAAGTCTGTTCAGGGCAGTACTAATTAAACTGTAATTTGTATGATAGTCTTGCCATATATGTAAATACACAGTTATATACATGTACATAACAGATGTATAATGCATTCGAATTTATCCAGACTCTCCTGCTATTCTGTTGTTCCATTCATGCTCAGTGTGGACCGCAGGATTGTGAATGATGACATCACTAATTTCATCCATGCTGTTTGCCTGTCAACATTCACTACTCTACAGAACTGGCGTCAGCGCTTAAATTCTTGCAAAGGTATGTAAAGAGGGGGAGATTCACTTACTACATAGCATCATTTACAGAGTTGTCAATGTTTTTCTTTTCAAGGTGTTTTTCAATATCAAACCCAAGAACGGCACAAAAGTCGAGGAAAAGAAGACATTGTGTTGCTCATGGTAAGCTAATTTTCGTTGAAACAGGCCTGTCAATCAGTTTTGAATCCACGCTGTAACGGTTACTTTTCTGTCTGACTGGTGCGTGCAGGGCTGCATCGGTGTGTGCAACATTCGGGTCCACTCTCACTCTCTCTCACTCATTTTCTACCGCTTATCCGAACTACCTCGGGTCACGGGGAGCCTGTGCCTATCTCAGGCGTCATCGGGCATCAAGGCAGGATACACACTGGACGGAGTGCCAACCCATCGCAGGGCACACACACACACACTCTCACACTCACACACTCATACACTACGGACAATTTTCCAGAGATGGCAATCAACCTACCATGCATGTCTTTGGACCGGGGGAGGAAACCGGAGTACCTGGAGGAAACCCCCGAGGCATGGGGAGAACATGCAAACTCCACACACACAAGGTGGAGGCGGGAATCGAACCCCCAACCCTGGAGGTGTGAGGTGAACGTGCTAACCACTAAGCCACCGTGCCCCCCATTCGGGTCCAGTCGGGTTAAAAAAAATGCCAACCGGTCTGGTCAGACTCGGGTCTATTTTTTTCGGGTTTGTCTCGGGTCGGGTCTTTGTTAAAAAAATAAATAAATAAATTATGCACGTCTGGTTCGGGTAAAAAGTGATTCGGGTCACTTCGGGTCGGGTACATTTCTTTAGACCCGAGAAGACCTCTAGCCTGCAGACTATTTCCAAGTTTGTACTTATAACAGAAATGTTAATGAGTTGTGTTGTAACCAAAAGTTTAGAAATAATGATATACTATACTCTGTAAGCACGTATGTTGTGCCTCGTTCTGCTTTGAGTGTAAATGTTCATCTTGACCTTTACTTAACTTCTCAAACATAAGAACAGAAAAACAGTAATATGTTTTGTCTTTTTAAATGCTTGCCAGTCTTTATTAAAAATTCTTGTGACCACACTGATGTCTAAGACTAATGGATTTTGATGGTTTTGATAAGGTTTTCAAATTTAAGCTAATTATCAATTATTATAACAGAACTGTTATTTGTTTCTTAAAAGAATAATGTGAATGTGTATCAACTATACAATCAATTTCTTATTAATTTTTGTATAATTATAATTTTTGTATTATTTTTATAATACACTTCTCTTCTCTCTGGCATTAAAAAAACAGTCAATTTAAAATAATTAATAAAGGCAAAATCATTCACTAAATGATGCATGATTTTATTGTAATAAAGACTTAGAAGTTAATTAAGTACAATTCTATCTTTTTTAAAATGTCAAATATAATGATAAAAAATAAATGATAAAATGATAACCAAAACAAAACCTGTACATATAAATTGTGGGACCAAAACTGTTTTATTAATGTCTAAATAAGAACTTTTTGTGTTCAGTTATTGTGCTAAATCATGTGTTAATCTCACTTTTGATTGTCAATCATAGACATGTGCCTCAAACCCATATCTGTAGTCATTGAGAGCATCCTGAGCAGCTGCATCATGTCTCCGATCGCAAGACCCTGCTGTGGATAGTGAGGACAGCTGAGTTCATTGGAATCTCATTTCACTGTGTACAGTGTCAGGTATATATGGTTGAAATGACAATAAAGCTTCTTGACATCAAGATATACAGATAAAGGTGCTCTAATTCAAAGAGCAGAGGACACATCTTCATTAACCTGATCTACCTTCCTCTGTTGACAATGGTGGTAAGTTCTGAAATTGCCTGTCTGCCATAAGGAAAACCGATATTCTCTCAGCATTAACTACTCCTTTGATTTTCTGGCTGTAATTTAGACTGGATATCTACACAGAACATGCTGCTCTACTTATTCCTTCTACTTATATTGCTCTGCCTATGCCTTCTCTCGCTCACCACAAGAAGCAGGCAGGGGTGTTGGTACAGGTCTACTGTTGTCATAAATATGGTATTTCACACCTCTCCCTTTGTCTCATTTAACCCTCTTTTTTAAATTCGATGCAGTTTCAGTTACCTCTCCCTAAGAGATTCCTGGAACAAATAAACACACTCCTCAGTCCTTTAAGATCACTCTTCCTATCCTAACTAAACTTCCAACATCTCTCTTACTCATCATAACCTCTCCTAATTTTTCATCTCTTTCTGATCCCTACCATTGTACTCAGCCCCACACACACTCTCCTCTCTCTCGGCCCTCTGTCTACTAAACTCAGGAAGATATCTTGTCCTGCTCCTTGTGTATGTAAAGAAAGTTAGAAAATTGTGTTTGTTGGTGTGTGTGTGGAAAATAAGTAATTAAGCTAGCATGTATTTTCCCTGTTTATTTCATGTGTATATTTAAAAAAAAAAAAAAAAAAAAGGATCCTAGAGTTTTAATCCTAGAGTTTAAACCTAGTGAATCAGGAAACTCTTATCGGTCACATAAGAATTTTAAACATCTATGTTATTCTTGATTAACCCACACCTGTATAAACCAATAAGTGAACAAAACTCTTAACCTAAAAATGTCACCTTTAACCATACTCCTGTACAAACAAACAAAAGAACATTACCTTTAATGACATAAAAATATGAACCATTAAATATAAATATGGGGGCACGGTGGCTTAGTGGTTAGCACGTTCGCCTCACACCTCCAGGGTTGGGGGTTCGATTCCCGCCTCTGCCTTGTGTGTGTGGAGTTTGCATGTTCTCCCTGTGCCTCGGGGGTTTCCTCCGGGTACTCCGGTTTCCTCCCCCGGTCCAAAGACATGCATGGTAGGTTGACTGGTATCTCTGGAAAATTGTCCGTAGTGTGTGATTGTGTGAGTGAATGAGAGTGTGTGTGTGTGCCCTGCGATGGGTTGGCACTCCGTCCAGGGTGTATCCTGCCTTGATGCCCGTTGACGCCTGAGATAGGCACAGGCTCCCCGTAGAAGATGAGTGAGTGAGAAATATAAATATATGACAGTCTTCTAGGAAGACATGCAAAAGCTATATCTGAGACTGATCAATAAAATACAACATTAAGATGGCCCAAAGAACACAGGCATTGTAAAGTGGAAGGTTGGGTTAAAAATAATGTTTGTGGTGTGTAGAACACAATAAAGAACATTTGTGAGATGAGAAAAATAAAGAACAAAAAGTGAGAAGTGCTTGACTCCATCTGTTAAGCATGGGAAAGAATGGTCTGGAGTGCTTTGCTTGTGCTAAAGTGGGAAATTTAGACGTGGTAAAAGGGAACAAGGAAAATAACAGCAGAACAATGACCTAAAGCACAGGACTAAACTCTTTAGAGAAGAAACAGTCAGCTTGTATTCAATCACAGTTATAAACTGGCCTGCTTGATGACCTGGTTGGACCAGATGGATTGTTTGCCTGCTAGGCCAATCCAACTTATGGGAGGTGATGCATGAACAATGGGGTAAAATTTCCACAGATTAGCTCAAATTGACAGCTATGATGGCAACTGTCTACATGGCTATAATTGCTGCAAAGAGAAAATTCTTTGACAAAAGCAAACTATTTTTTAGGCAAAAAAACATTATTTCTAACTAAATCAATGCCCTGGTTATTTTCTATATATTTTTCAGCTTATTTGATAAGAATATGTTTTCAAAGAAAATGTGAAATTTTCTGGGTGACTCCAAAATTTTGACTGGTAGTGTATGTGTAAAATAAATCAAATGTATAATAGTACCACACAGGGTACCAGTGATAACTAAAGCAAAGAGAAGTGTAGAACGAAAGAAGTAGTCCAAAGCCAGATAGAGCTAGTAAACCTTTACCATTTCCTATTAATGTTTGTGCTTGAGATTTATTTGAAGACCATAAGGATTTCAAACGTGTAGGCATGTAATAGAAACAAATCTTTGTGCAAAAAAAAACAAAAAACTTGAGAGAGATTTTATAAAAATCATTCTGAATCAGTCATAGGGAGGATCATACATTTAATGAAGCCAAAAAACCTCTAGAAATGTTGTAAAAAAAGCCTTGTTAAAGAAGCAAAAATTTGACATATTTTATATACTAGTTTATAACATTATTTTTTATGATAAATTACAGCAAAATTCAACAATGGGTGGTTTAGAGAAAGGCATAGTTGCAGAGAGTGTGGGGGTGGAAGAAGGAGAGAGATTAGACTGATTGGCATTAATATCCATCTGCAAACTCTGTGACCACTGTAGTAAGACCTTTTCACTTGCATTCAGTGATCCAAACAGCAAATTCCAAAACAGCTGTGCAGTGCATTAAATCATGCAGATACAAATCAAGAGTGTCAGTTAATGTAAATAAACATTACAACGGTTTGTGTTTTTCAGAAAGTGCTCAGCTCCTAATTTTTTCACAGTCAACAATCTGACTGCCACTACATTATTGGCTGATTGGGTAACTGCATGAATGTGCAGAGGTACATGTATTCCCATTAAAGTGAATGGTAAGTACATTATAAATATATAATATATCCTCCCAAATGCTTTCATTTTATCTTGAAACAAAACAGACTGTGTTTAGTACACCACCACTCTGACTTTCTTGAGTGACACTTGTGCCACAGGAACACTGACGTCCTCATGATCCGCACTGATTCTGTTGGACAGGCGACCAACTGTGATGGATTTTGCTGCAAAGACAGAGAAAATTTAAAATACATACAATTTTGTTTCCAAATTTTAAAAACACAGAAATACACCAAACACAATTAAAACTAATTTATTGCCTATTATGTACTGTAAAACTTAAATAATATATATCATGAAGTGTTCTAATACAGTAGAAGGTGCTGGAACACAGTAAGTGAACATAAAGAAATTGAGTATTTGTGTATTACTGCAGTGTTAGCAATTAATACAAATTATCTATTAATTATTAGATTTGAAACTTCTTCGTAGACCTATTTCATCTTTTGACACCTTTAGTCCAATAGCAAAAGTGGGTTTTTTCCACATTACATAGACTCATAGCTGTTAATATTAATAATAATATTAGTTAAATAAAAAAAGTAAATTCCAAATATATTTAAGAGATGATTAACTAACATGAGGTTTGATGATCTGGGCAGTCCTTCTGGAAGTGTTCTACTGAGCCACAAATTCGACAAGAGCCACCTATGGAAAAAAAATAAATAAAAACATTAAAAAAAATAAAATAAATAATAATAATAATAATAATTCACAGTAATATGAACATTAAAGTCAATCTGCCCAGCCCAGTCTCCAGTTGCATCTTTACCGGGTTTTGGCACCAATCTAACTCAATCTAAAGGTTTGAGAAAGAGGAAACTGGATCCATGCATGTAATAACTTTTTATAACTTATATTACTGGACTAGGGGGCACGGTGGCTTAGTGGTTAGCATGTTCGCCTCACACCTCCAGGGTCGGGGTTCGATTCCCGCCTCCACCTTGTGTGTGTGGAGTTTGCATGTTCTCCCCGTGCCTCGGGGGTTTCCTCCGGGTACTCCGGTTTCCTCCCCCGGTCCAAAGACATGCATGGTAGGTTGATTGGCATCTCTGGAAAATTGTCCCTAGTGTGTGATTGCGTGAGTGAATGAGTGTGTGTGTGCCCTGCGATGGGTTGGCACTCCGTCCAGGGTGTATCCTGCCTTGATGCCCGATGACGCCTGAGATAGGCACAGGCTCCCCGTGACCCGAGGTAGTTCGGATAAGCGGTAGAAGATGAATGAATGAATGAATGAATATTACTGGACTATTTATTCTTGAGTTTTTTTATTGCATGTTTCCATTTTTAAATACACAAACACATAATTCACAGAAACAGTTCTGTGTCCTCAGCTCTCTCCCTTCAGCTGTTATCTCTCCCTCTATTCTAATACATTCCACAGTTTACTGTAACATTACTGTACAATCATTAATTCAATTCAGAATAGATCAGTAATCCCTACATCCCTCAGCTTCCAAAGGTTATTTCAAGTTTATTTGGGTTTAATCCCACCCCATCACAGAAAAATGGGTGTGTTGACTTTTTACATCCATTGTATATGCTCAACAAGACACTCATCTGTCACTTTAAAATATGTATTTCTGCATAATTATTTAAACAAGTCCTAAACGTAAACAAGGTGAACATCACAGAAACGAGCCAACAATATTAAACTTTATTTAGTTACTGAGAAAAATGATCCAGCATTACATATCTGTGACTTGCAAAAGTATGTGAACCTTTGCTTTGAGTACATGTTGTGAGCCCTAGTGCAGCAATAATAATAAAGAATAATCATTCTTTGGGAGACAGACTTGGGTGCTTGTGCTCATTGTCTTGGTGTATGACCCATTTTTTCTTGAGATTCAGTTCCTGGAAAGATGTCCTGCCATTTGCCTTTAGAATTAAACTGGTATAATTCTGAATTCATTGTTCAATCAATGATGACAAGCTAACTTGGACCAGATGCCTGGACTTATAAAAAGTTATAAAAGTTGACTTGTATAAAAGTAACAGGACTTTCTGAACTAAAGCTGAAAGACCTGTTCAATAAGTGTCACAAAATTCCAGGACTAAAAAAAACTTTCATTGTTTTGAGGTGATATCCACAAGGACTATAAGATGTTTCTTTACAGCTGCTTCACAAAAGTCGGAAGAACATGTAGTGATAAAATCTGGCCCAGTCCTTTGGAATAATGAATATGGTGCTTGTGTCTGTGATGACTACTGGTGGCTAGGCTTGGTTGAAAAACTGCTATTTTTGGACAATTGTTCCACCCAAAAAAACATTATTCTAGATGTTTACTGAGGACAAAGTGTGGGTTTGCAATAACAGAACAATATTGAGCCTTACATTTGAACTAAAAGTTCTCAGTCAAAAGAATGTAAAAAGTCAAAAGAATGTGCAAAATGTTTAGATATCCACATATTTTTTGTTCTAAGGAGCTAGGACCATCCTGAGCCAAGATATTGTGGTTTCCATAAAATGCATTAAACTTGTTTTGAAGCACCTGGAAACTTGTGGCCATTGAAACTACAATAAACTCCTTTAAATCCTTAAAGCCATCTGTCCATCAGCTTAAACCGGGTTAAATTGGGTTTGGCAAAATCTGAGGAGAAAAAAAAAAAAGGAAAAAAAAAAAAGGAGACAGCCAAGTCAAAGTCCTGGCCTCAAAAAAACGTTATGGCCGGATCTTACCAGAGCTATGCATAAACAAATGCCCTTAAACAACAGTGAAGAAACCAAAATTTCTCTAAAAATATGAAAGATTAATAAATTCCAACAGTAAAGGTTCTTCAAGTTATTGTTGTTAACTTTACTACATTACTGAATTATAAAGTGTAACTTCCTAATTTCTAAATATTGGTTAACCTTTTACAAAATGTCTGGTTCAAGCTATGGAAGGCTATGGTAAAACAAATAAAGACTCTATACAACTGTGGTGTAAAAAAAAGCATCTCAGGAGAACCTAGAGAAGGGAAGGATCCGCTAATAAACCCACACCACTTCATCTTATGTCCTAACAGTGTCATAAGTGTCATTGTCCAATGTCAAAACACATTGGACAATGCTTCACACTGTGGATGGACAATGACCAAACTCATAATTTGAAAGCAACCAAAGAAGTGTAATGTTCTGCAAAGACCAAAACAATTACCCGACCTGAATGCAATTGCACATTCATTTTATGAAGACCAAATACCAAAGACCAAATACCCCAAGATCAACGCAGTAAACCTGCATTAAGAGAATGAAGGAATAGGGAAAAAATGAGTTTGAAACTTTTTTAATAACGCACCTGCAGCATAAAGGCCTTTTGGATTATCCTGGCAAGATTTGGATAAGTGACCAGTCTTTCCACAAATGAAGCATTTGGCATATGGATAATCACCTGCAAAGACCCAAAATTTAAGTTAGTACACAGTGCATTGAAAGTCTTTCCCAAGGAAATAACAACAAACAAATTGCACTGTGCATTCCTCCATAACATAACACAGATTATTTGTTGGATCCTGCCCACTTAATAATGTCAAATGTCCATCTTAGTGAGTATTTACATAAAGTGCTTACATATTACACAAAGTTATATTTAAAACATTGTGCTTTGTGTAAGCTATTGTGCAATAAAATGATAACTTTGTAAATACAAACACACTGACTGAGCAGACATTTAGGTTAAACAATAAAAACTGTCTAAAAAGACTATTCCCACAATCAATCCCACTTATCCACCCCCTCCCCTTTCAGGCTCTGACTGCCAGAGAAATATGGATTCCAATGGTTTGCATTTTTTTGTTTGCATATATTTACTTTGGTAAATATATTTTATCGAATGGTATTAAAGTTTATTTTGCAAATATCAAAATGTGTTTATACAGTATCTAGCCAACCAGTAAACACTGACATTTATGAGGCTAGCTAGCTCAAGCTGTTATGCTCGTCTTCTATCCTCTCTGCAGCCAGTTTTCTGTTACAGAATTATAATACTCGTCAAAAGTTTGGCCATTACTATTTTAATGTTTTTGAAAGAAACACCACTCATCAAGACTGCATTTGTTCAAAAATATAGTACAAAACAGTTGACAGTGAAATATTATTGTGAAATATTATTACAATGGCTTTCTGATTTAATATGCTTTAAAATATAATGCATTTCTGTGATGCAAAGCTGAATTTTCATCAGCCCTGTCACATGGTTCAGAAATCATTCTAATATGCTGATTTCTCAAGTTTCAGAGTTGATGTGCTCCTCATAATCTTTTAACACCTGTTATTTTTTCAGGATTTTTTGCTTAATACAAGTTAAAATTTAAATTGTAATATTTCACAATACTATGTTGTTGTTTTTTTTTATCATGATCAAATAAATCAGTCTTAAATGAGCATAAGATACTTCTTTCAAAAACAAATTGTAATTTGTCCAAACGTTTGACTAAATTTTTATATACTAGGTTTTATATGATACAGCTTATATTACTTTAACCCAAATTTTGAATTAATTCCCATAAATTCCCGGTAAGTTTCCAACTTGGAATATTTCCAAAATTCCCCAGATGAAGTTCCCATGGAAGGTTTCTGTAAAGTTACTGGAAATTTTCTGCCCCTTTGCAACCCTATTCTGGATACAGATTCACAGTGTTTGGAAAATAAAACAATCATGAAACATGGAGGTGTGTTCCACAAGGGATACTCAGGAAATTGTACATTCTTACCCATTGCAGGGTCTACTTTAGCCCTGCACCTCTGGATGTCATGTTCTGTAGACCCACAACGAAAGCAGATCCCTCTACCCATTTCCTCATCAGCTTTTGGGCAGTCAGCCAATCCATGGCCAGGCTTCCTACAGTTAAAGCACACCTGCATACAAGAGGAAAAATGCATATATTTTTGGCCGTCACAAATATGGTTTGGCAATATAGCAAAGAAAAAAAAATCATATATGATATGCCAATAAATTACTAAAAACTGTTTTAAAAAAAGTTGTAAATACAGATCACGATACTCATTATCCAAAAGGTGTTATCATGATATATGGTCATATAACCCAGCCCAAATTTCAATCACCATAAATTCCTTATGCTACACACCATGTTGGTCTTTATAGCCTTCTGTCTCTTTATCCTCCGATTTTCTCTTCTTTTGTTATTTTTTAGAGAAATAGCTGCTACTTCTCTTATGTCCTGCTCCTCTGGGGCCATTCCTCGCCCTCCATTATGTAATGGTTGCCTTTTGTGTTTCATATATTCCATAAATCCATTCACATCATGTCTGTTTTTGTTAGCTCTTTTTCGATCAGGGTAACGAAGTGATGCATCTTCTTGCAAAAGGCTGCCTGAAGAGTTCCTTCTACCCGATATGCCTGCCCTTAATTGGCTCCATGATGCAGCATCCATTGTTTTGTGTTTACTGACATTTTTCGCCCAGCGTGTCATTTTTCCCCACACTGTCTGGGGAGAGAAACAAAGTATTTTAAGTTTTAGAACTGTAACAATTAATTAATAAATCATATCATATTGACTGATGCATAGTCACACACACAAAAAAAAAAACACTAAAATAAAGCAAGACAAATTGGGAGTCATATTTATTGGTGTACATACATATAATGGCAGGGATTTTAGTTGAGAAATAAAATTAACCCAAGATATATCATCAGAATTTTCCCCACAACTAATGTAAATCTACAATTTATAACATTTAAGTAAAATACAATAAGACATTTATTTAGGAGGAAAAAACAACCTAATTGCATGTGTGAGTACACCTGTAAATTAAAACCATTTTGAAGCACTTTGTTATTTCACCACTCAGTCTCTTGGGGTAAGAGTCAGTATAACACTGTATATCTTCAGTTGGTAATATCTAGATCCATTATATTCAGATAAGGGCTCTGTAGTGCTGTAAGATTCCTATTCCTCTTTTCATCTGCTAGCATACATCAGAAGGTTTGCACTAATATCAATAGATTGATCCTTGTGGTTTGTTTCAACTGACCACAGAAAATCACCAAAAGGTGGATGTTCACCAACAAACCTCAGCAAGAATTTGGGAGTGTTTTTCTGAATTTGCTGATGCCTTCAACTCCTTCTCTACTTTCTTTATAGCTGTATTTAAGCTCAACTGAATGTTTTGGACTAAAAAGATCCCCTTATAAAATCGCATATAATTGCTTGGTAAAAAAGGGCAAAAAGGTACTGGCTCTAAAGGTATGTATGCCCTTTTACCCACGATGGTGCCCCACCCAATTAAGTCACAATTAAGACACTAATTATAGAACATTGGATTTGGATTTTCCAAGCTGTATAAAATAATCACCGAGATTTGTGACCTCTTGTATGTAGGAGTAAAGCTTTTTATAACAATCACTGCATCATCATAAGATACGTTGAAATCTGTCTTTACGTGGGTCTGTTATGTTTGGTAGATCCCGTGGGTCTTGGTTTTTTGTCTTGAAAGCATGTCTCTAATATGTAAACAATCATAACATCACATCTAGTGAGACTGAATATGTTTTTGCCTAGGTGTAAATGTACTGAGCCAACTGTGGCTAAGATAAGCAAACACGACGTTTTTAACAGTAGTCGGCCTGATACAAATATTAGCTTAGATAAAAGGTATGATTAGAAGAAATACTTCAATAATTAAATGCACTTACCTATCTGGAAACTCACGTGTACTCCCTGGTGTCCCAATAACTACTCACATCCGTCGCACAAAATAGCCGACTGCGGAACACAAGCTCTGCCTCCTCTTCTTCTTGTTGGTTTTATTGGCTGTTAGCAAACAACGATATCGTGCATCACCGCCACCAACTGGTAAGGGGTGTATATGATCTTTTCTTAAATTTTTTATTTATTTATTTTTTATTAATGCCATAAACCAGGGGTCGGCAACCCGCGGCTCCGGAGCCGCAAGTGGCACTTTCATCCCTCTGCTGCAGCTCCCTGTAGATTTGGAAAAAAAAAATTTATTTAAATTTATTTTATTTTAGTTAGTTTGTTTTTTTTAATGTAATTCGAAATTCTAAGATTATGATGCTCTTGTAACATTAAAATAAACCGTGTTTAATTTTTTTGTCGCTCAAAATATGCGTCATAACTGCCGACTTGCGAAATCCGACACACAGAAGCAGACGCATTTTTGGTTTGCTGCAGCCGGCAAGTTAAAATTTTGATGTCATGAATACGAATATGGAATCAGAATTGTTTCGTTATTCTGAATAAATATACTATGATCCACAAATAAATATAAAGAGTTTCACAAATATGTTTTAAATCAACAAATGCACAATAAGCAAACCGTAAATATATGTTACAAATTTCACGAAAAGAAATGAAATTCACAAATAAATAAAATGGGATTTGCAAATAAAAAAAAATATTTATAAATATATATTTAATTGTATTTATTTGTGAATGGCTTCCTGCTCATTTGTGGATCGCGTTCTGTGCATTTGTGGATTTGAAACATTTCTAACGTCAAGACGTGCACAAGAATCCACAAATAAGTGGACTCCGCCCACCGTCTACTCCAGCCAATCGGACAACGGTCTCGTGGCGCTGACCAATCGTGACACGGTCTACCTCCAACCAATCACGTTCTGATTTACTCGCTCTGAGGCTGTTCTTCAATGCAGTGTCTAGTTTGCACTCGTTTTTTTCATCCAGTACGATTCTCTTGTTCTATTTTGTGTGCCCTTTCACATGTATTTACAGTCTCATGATTTTTTTTACTTTGCATTTTTCCCATACTGATGCTTACACTTGCACGTACATGACTTAGCACTGTGTGCCTGTACCTGTTATTCGTTTTGTTAATAATTGGATTAAAGTTTAAACTATTACACAGATATTCATCTCTACATATAACAACTCAGAGATATGTTATTTGATTTGCAATTGGAATATTACAAAGATTAGGTAAATGACAACTTACCTATTGACCGCAATCTTTAAGAGGAAACAGAACTGAATTATTCAGATTCATTCTTAGCCCTGATACACCTGAAAAATCTTTTATGCATTTCACTGCTTTACTGATTTCATTCCTATCTTTCACAAACAAGGCAGTGTCATCTGCAAACTGACACAACTTAAACGTTTTTCCTAATGTTGTAATTCCTTGAAAATGTCCTTTTTTGATGTGAAGGGCCATTATTTGT